>NW_007733225.1:8382-21802 GCF_000696425.1 Galeopterus variegatus
TACAAAAAAGAGATCTGATTGGTGGGACATTCAGAATCTAGCAACAGCAGGAAGCTATGGTCACTCCTAGAGCTGAAGAGAAAGGAAATAAAAAGAGTTTACAGAGTCAAATAGGACATGGACCTGTGGAGTAGGGACTTGAGGCAGGAGCAGAACATGTAGCTACTGCAAGAAACACATTGTGGATGGTGGAGGAAGAAGGGATAGGCACATGGCTGCCATTGTCCAAACCCAATGGGAAGACAAAGAGCAAGGAACCCAGATGGCAAGCTTTGCAGCCCAGCTGACATAGAGTTGATCAGAGTGGGGTAGAGAGTGGATCTTGGGAAAGAGAAATCAAGGATAACCATCATATAGGGGAAAGCATTTTAAGGTAAGGGCACCTCTGAGTTCTCCTCAAATATCAATACATAGGTAGAGGCCTACTTCACCCAATATAGGGTAAAGGTGTTTCTGATATTTTTATAAATGGACGTTGTAAGACCAAGGTTCTAATTTCATTGTATACTTTTCAGTGTTGAATACTTGTGTGGTAGATCTGGGTGAGATATGGCAGTCGAACAATGGAGGCTGTCAAGAAATTTGTTCTAGGGCTGGCCAGGTAGCTCAGTTGTTAGAGAATAGTCTTGTAACACCAAGATCAAGAGTTCAGCTCCCCTGGCCAGCTGCCAAAAAAAAAAAGTTGTTCTAACTTTTAAAAACATTGTGACAGATTAGTGATAGTATAAAAAAATAATGGTTGTTCCTTTTATTGAGAGGTGGAATGTATTTCCCCTTCCCCTTGAGTCAGAGCTTAATGTAGTGACTTGTCAGACCAACAAAAACATTGCAGAAGTGATGTTTGGGGCTTTGGAGGCTCAGGCATAAGAAGCCTTTGCAGCTTTTACCTGGGTCTCTGAGAGTATTTGCCCATGGGACATTCCCTCTTCAAACACAGCTGTCATACTTTGCAAAAACCAAGCCATGTACACAGCCCATGTTCAGGTGCTAGTCAACCTCCTCAGCTGTCGACTGCCCACGTCACCTCCCAGCCAGGTGGGCCAGCCATCTTGGATGTCTTACCAGCGGGTCCTTCAGGCAATTGAGGCTGCTGTTGCTGTCTGACTACAACTGCATGGGTGGCCTCAAATAATGACTTTCCAACTGAACCCTGTTAACCCTCAGAATCATGAATGATAATAATAAATTTTAGTTTGGAGCCACTAAGTTTTGGGATAGCTTTTTATCCAGCAATGGATAAGTGTTAAAAACTCAAGAAAATAGTTTCATAATTTGGGGAAAGCATGAGGAAAATAGCCAGTGATTGTTTCTTCTATTACTGACACAGAGAAACAATGTTAGGATTTGGTTTCAAATTGATATTTTTATCTAAAACTAAGAAAACCATCTTTAGTGATAAGTTTATGGACCCTCCAAACCAGGACAATTCTAATTTTCAAACCATTCTTTGCCTGGGCATTTTTCTTATGAACTTTCTCATGAGATCTTTATGAAAGTTTTGGTCTGGTCCTGTTCTTTGCCCTCTGAAGATGAACTTTGAGGGCAACTAAGCATAATGGTTTGTGCATAGCAAGCAATACTCTAGAGCCAGGCAATTTGACCATGTTTGCACTGATTCTCAATAGGAACTCTGTTTTATGCTTCTCAAGCTTCAATGTGCATATTAATTACCTGGGGATCTTGGGAAAATGCAGATTCTGATTTGTATGCATAATGTAGCTCTTGAGAGTCTGTGATTCTAATATTTTCAAGGGATATGATGCTCATACGGGCCTACTTTGAAGAGTGTGCACGTAGAGGATTCTAAACTTGAAAAAAAGTAGAAATTTAATTCAAAGACAGCTGAGTTTTACTCTTGTAGTAAAAGCAACTCAGCAAGAGGTAAATGATAATCATGAGTCATATTTTATTACATTAAATTGGCCATTACTGGTAATCATTATAGCACTGCAGGTTTTTATGCTTCCTGAAATTAGCATATTCCCTATGCATCAGGGTTTATTATTATATCAAACTAAAAAAAAAAAAAAGAAAGAAAAAAACTACCCTCTGTTTTCAGCTTCATTTTGCTGCTAGAGTTTGAAGATTATGTGAAATTCAGAACGCAGATGTATTACATTTTGCTTTTCTTCCCCCTGCCTAACAAGCTCACATTATTGGGTACTCTCTCTTCTTCTACAGAGGTTATAAAAACGAGGAAGCTTGATATTTAATTAATGTTTATAAATGTCCTGAATGATATGTAGTAAAGTAAATTGCTGTTTATTACATAATATGTACATATGCATAAGGGACTGATAGTAGACCTAACATAGTTTATGATTACAAATCAGTCTAGAGGGGTTGCTAACATTGATGGTCTATTTAAGATATAAAATAATCAAAGGAAAAATGCAAATTGAATGGGTTGTTGTGGAATTTCATCCCAAATTGTATTATTTGGTCTCCCTGAAAATCCATCTCTCCACTACCCTGCCAAACCAAATTTCCATTTCTAAAAAAATCTATCAAAATGGCAAACTTTTTAAAACAGCTATGTTTAATAAATATCAAAGAACTTGGCATTCTCAGGCATTGCAAATGGAGGCTTAAATAGGTTGAATGTTTTGGAAAGAAGTATAGCAATCTTCATTAAATTTTTAATTTTTTTTATTTTTCATTTCTGAGACCTTAAGAAAATAATCATGGATATGTACAAAGATTTATCTAGAAGAATGGCCATAACCTATTTTAGAAGAGTCAAACATTTTAAAAAATCTGCATATTTAGCAAGAGGGAAATGCTTAAAAAAAATATGGTACATCTGTCTACAAAAAGATACCAAGAAGTTAATTGACAGGGTGTATAGAAGATGATCTAATGACCATAATGTACAGCCTTGTAAAAAAAAATGTCAGTGAGCATATGAACTGTTTGCTACCTTTTTATTAAAATTTGTCTGTAACCTTCTAGAAAAATACCAAAAGTATATTCAGTATACCTAAGTACTTACAGAGCTAGATAGTGAATGATGTGGCTATGGGTGATTTTATTTTCTTCTTTGTCTTTTCTATATAATCTCAATCGTTTTTAATGAGTAGGCCTTTTTGGCAGTCACAATTAAAAATATTTTTGAGCATTTTTGAAACACTATTTTAACAGTAAAACATTTCTCTCCTTTGATTTTCAATTCTCCTTCTTTTCTTTAGCAAATTTGCTTTAAAAAAAAAAAACCCAGTGTCCATAACACCTTCGTAATTACCTCTAATAACTTCTCTTCAGATATTGGCAATGTACTTTTCCCAGCTATTTTACCTTTACTTTAGTTGTCGTGTTTTTACTTTCTAAATTTTTGTCATTCCTGTATCTATTTTTTATTCACTAAACAAACATTTGTTTGAGCACCTACTATGTGCTGTGTGCTGTTTTCAGCTCTAGATCCATCATCGCTATTTTGTTTTGTTTTCTGTATTTGCCAAATACATCATCTTCTCTTATGTGTCCATTTATCCAACAAACATTTATTTGAGCCCCTACCATTTCCCATGCATCCCTCTAAGTTATATGGACATGGAAGTGGGTGAACTAGTGGAAAACCTTGTTGTCATGGAGCTAACATGCGAAGAAAGACAATCAATGCAATAAATAAATAATTCCATAATATATCAGCATAAAATGAATTGGGACAAGGGGATCGATGGAGCCAGAGGTGGGGCAAGGTTTTAATATAGAATAGGATACATCAGAGAAGGCCTCTCTGAAAAGGTGTGATTTGAACAAAGACTTGAAGAGCAGAGGAAATAAAGGGTTAGGGGAAAGAAAGATGTCCTCAGATGATCATATCTGTGAGTTATTTAGAATAATTCCTCTCCACATTCAAAATTCCAGATTTGGGGCCGGCCCGGTGGCGCACTGGGTAGTGCGCCGCTTGGGAAGCACGGCGGTGCTCCCACCCGAGGGTTCAGATCCCACATACGGACCGGTTCTTGCTCACTGGCTGAGCNGTAGCTCTTGAGAGTCTGTGATTCTAATATTTTCAAGGGATATGATGCTCATACGGGCCTACTTTGAAGAGTGTGCACGTAGAGGATTCTAAACTTGAAAAAAAGTAGAAATTTAATTCAAAGACAGCTGAGTTTTACTCTTGTAGTAAAAGCAACTCAGCAAGAGGTAAATGATAATCATGAGTCATATTTTATTACATTAAATTGGCCATTACTGGTAATCATTATAGCACTGCAGGTTTTTATGCTTCCTGAAATTAGCATATTCCCTATGCATCAGGGTTTATTATTATATCAAACTAAAAAAAAAAAAAAGAAAGAAAAAAACTACCCTCTGTTTTCAGCTTCATTTTGCTGCTAGAGTTTGAAGATTATGTGAAATTCAGAACGCAGATGTATTACATTTTGCTTTTCTTCCCCCTGCCTAACAAGCTCACATTATTGGGTACTCTCTCTTCTTCTACAGAGGTTATAAAAACGAGGAAGCTTGATATTTAATTAATGTTTATAAATGTCCTGAATGATATGTAGTAAAGTAAATTGCTGTTTATTACATAATATGTACATATGCATAAGGGACTGATAGTAGACCTAACATAGTTTATGATTACAAATCAGTCTAGAGGGGTTGCTAACATTGATGGTCTATTTAAGATATAAAATAATCAAAGGAAAAATGCAAATTGAATGGGTTGTTGTGGAATTTCATCCCAAATTGTATTATTTGGTCTCCCTGAAAATCCATCTCTCCACTACCCTGCCAAACCAAATTTCCATTTCTAAAAAAATCTATCAAAATGGCAAACTTTTTAAAACAGCTATGTTTAATAAATATCAAATAACTTGGCATTCTCAGGCATTGCAAATGGAGGCTTAAATAGGTTGAATGTTTTGGAAAGAAGTATAGCAATCTTCATTAAATTTTTAATTTTTTTTATTTTTCATTTCTGAGACCTTAAGAAAATAATCATGGATATGTACAAAGATTTATCTAGAAGAATGGCCATAACCTATTTTAGAAGAGTCAAACATTTTAAAAAATCTGCATATTTAGCAAGAGGGAAATGCTTAAAAAAAATATGGTACATCTGTCTACAAAAAGATACCAAGAAGTTAATTGACAGGGTGTATAGAAGATGATCTAATGACCATAATGTACAGCCTTGTAAAAAAAAATGTCAGTGAGCATATGAACTGTTTGCTACCTTTTTATTAAAATTTGTCTGTAACCTTCTAGAAAAATACCAAAAGTATATTCAGTATACCTAAGTACTTACAGAGCTAGATAGTGAATGATGTGGCTATGGGTGATTTTATTTTCTTCTTTGTCTTTTCTATATAATCTCAATCGTTTTTAATGAGTAGGCCTTTTTGGCAGTCACAATTAAAAATATTTTTGAGCATTTTTGAAACACTATTTTAACAGTAAAACATTTCTCTCCTTTGATTTTCAATTCTCCTTCTTTTCTTTAGCAAATTTGCTTTACAAAAAAAAAAAAAAAAAGTAAAACATTTCTCTCCTTTGATTTTCAATTCTCCTTCTTTTCTTTAGCAAATTTGCTTTAAAAAAAAAAAACCCAGTGTCCATAACACCTTCGTAATTACCTCTAATAACTTCTCTTCAGATATTGGCAATGTACTTTTCCCAGCTATTTTACCTTTACTTTAGTTGTCGTGTTTTTACTTTCTAAATTTTTGTCATTCCTGTATCTATTTTTTATTCACTAAACAAACATTTGTTTGAGCACCTACTATGTGCTGTGTGCTGTTTTCAGCTCTAGATCCATCATCGCTATTTTGTTTTGTTTTCTGTATTTGCCAAATACATCATCTTCTCTTATGTGTCCATTTATCCAACAAACATTTATTTGAGCCCCTACCATTTCCCATGCATCCCTCTAAGTTATATGGACATGGAAGTGGGTGAACTAGTGGAAAACCTTGTTGTCATGGAGCTAACATGCGAAGAAAGACAATCAATGCAATAAATAAATAATTCCATAATATATCAGCATAAAATGAATTGGGACAAGGGGATCGATGGAGCCAGAGGTGGGGCAAGGTTTTAATATAGAATAGGATACATCAGAGAAGGCCTCTCTGAAAAGGTGTGATTTGAACAAAGACTTGAAGAGCAGAGGAAATAAAGGGTTAGGGGAAAGAAAGATGTCCTCAGATGATCATATCTGTGAGTTATTTAGAATAATTCCTCTCCACATTCAAAATTCCAGATTTGGGGCCGGCCCGGTGGCGCACTGGGTAGTGCGCCGCTTGGGAAGCACGGCGGTGCTCCCACCCGAGGGTTCAGATCCCACATACGGACCGGTTCTTATCTGTGAGTTATTTAGAATAATTCCTCTCCACATTCAAAATTCCAGATTTGGGGCCGGCCTGGTGGCGCACTGCTACAGTGCGCCGCTTGGGAAGCGCGGCGGTGCTCCCACCCGAGGGTTCAGATCCCACATACGGACCGGTTCTTGCTCACTGGCTGAGCAAGGCGCGGGAGCAACGCCGAGGGTTGCGATCCCGTTGCTGGTCCCCGGTCCGGTATGGGGGCAACACTGAGGGTTGCGATCCGTTGCCGGACACGGAAAAAGACAAAAGACAAAAAAAAAAAAAAATCCAGATTTGCCAATTAATGAGACTCCCATTGTAAAAAATATATTAACTACCCAGAGAAAGATTATTTTGAGGAAAATATCTTGAAATGAAAAAACAAACCAACAAACACTCTGAAGAAGATATATTTCATCCTAAAGGAATCCAGAGTCTCAAATTAATAGAAAGCACATGTCCAAAACAGATATCTTTTCCTCAAGGCAATGACAGTGACCTCAATAGCACTTTAAACTTGTTGAGAGTCATCATAAGGTAGAAAGACATTAAATAAAATGTGGATTAATTAAGTCAGTGAAAATAGGGGAAAAAGTTAAAAAACTAGAAGGCTCCTTTTAAAGTGTCTCCTGAAATTTATGACCAAGAGATAGTAACTCATCTTTATGGCATCTCTCTTAATAGATTAATAACAAGTTGCCTTCAATAGCTACAAGTCCAGATGGGCTTCTGTGAAAATCCCCTACTGTGCCTTCATTGCTGTAGAAGGTTTCCTGTTAGAATACTGTGTAAATAAGCAGCTTGATGTTCTAAGACTGGGTTAAGTGGTCTGTTTCAGACAGGGAAGAATTTATGGCATGAAAATACAAATGCTTAAGTAATCATAAAAGTATTCCATTTTCTGAAGCTGATTTTACATTAACACTTGGCCTATCCTATAGCTCATCGTGTCTTCCCTTGCATTCAGAAGGACATGTGTTCTTTATCACAGAAGAGCATGGTGGCAGTTTGTGATCTTTTTCATGAAAAGAATCTTGTAATAAGATGGGGAAAGAGGTTAAGAAAACAATAGATGTGTGAATGTCTTTGGAGGGTATACATCTGTAAACCATTCCCTTCTGAAATGTTGGAAAGATTGCAATATAAATATTGCTCCATCACATGTTTTCCTTTTGTCTAGCTCTTCTGTTGTCTGGAGTCTCGTGAGATGAAATGCACACCCCGAAACAGCATCCCCTATGAACCACAGTGGGAGGATATTGCACTATTTTGTGTCCCTGCTTGCTCTATCTCAGCCCCTGTTATTTTCTTCTGCAGGTGCCAGGTCTGGTTCAGGGATGAGGCTCAAAGTTAAAACCAAATCAATTGCATACACAGGTGGTTAAACTAGAATGTGTTTGAATCTGAAAACCAGAAAAATGCTTTACGTTAGAATTCTTCCAGAAAGTAGTAGGAAAAATCTTCAGGGCGAAATGATGCCAGCATAAACAGTCACGGGCTGCTTCAAACGCATTTGACCCTTTCACTGTTCATTTCTTTTGCACATCTACTTTGCTGTTTTTCAGGTCTAGCACAAAGCAGAAACAGTGGAGTATTTTGAGTGCAAAGAAAGGTTAGTAATACTGTCTAGGCATGAAAATTAAAAATACCAACGATTAGTTCTATTTTCAAATTAAATTCAAATAGAGTCCCACATTCAAGTACTTATATGGGTTAGACAGGTTATACAAACCAGTGAGTTTAAGACATTTGGGAGTATGCTGGGGTCTGAATGTTCCCTCCAAAGCTCATGTGGGGGCTTCATTGTCACTATGACAATGTTGGAAGGTGGGGCTTTTAAGAGGTGATTGGATCTTGAGGACTGTGCTCCCATAAATGTATTAATCCATTCATGGGGTAATGAGTTAATGATTTAATGGGTTATCAGGGAATAGACTGGAGACTATAAGGAGAGCAAGTGAGCACATAAAAAAGTGCTCTTGCGATTCTTGCCATGCAGTACCCTGGTTGCCAATGGACTCTATAAAAGCACCACCAAGAAGAAGGCCGACACCAGATGTGTCTTCTAAGACACTGGAGTTGCTAGGCTCCGGAACTGTAAGAAATAAACTCTGGTTCTTTATGAATTACCCAGTTGCAGGTATTCTGTTATCAGCAACAGAAAACTGACTAATACATACTAATAGCCTGTGGCATACTCAAAAACCCAGATATTACCAAAATAGCACAGCTACAAATTGATAGCTTTGAGGGACTATAGGCCCAGTGTTGCAAGATCTTTTAAACAATAAGCCAGAAATCCAATTCTGTGTGTGTTTGAGTGTGTGTGTATGTGTGTGCAATTTTCTATGATTCTGTTGCTTAATTTGACACTCAGGCAGCCACACTGAGTTCATATACCATACCTACAAGTGAGTTAAAAGCTGTTCAGTGTTTATGTCTCATCCATGAGCCTCTAATTGACTAAGAGGTGAATGGCAGGCTAATCATTGCAGCATATTTAACACACAATTGGTTGGATTTATCATTTCTTAGTGAAAAAATCTAGTTAGTTATCTTTCTATAGAAAAACAATATTTCTTATAATAAAACTCATATTTAATTGGCATTATTTATAATTAATTGCACATTTCAAAAACTCAAAGTTTTTTAAAAAAATATATTCCTGAAAGCTTGATATTCCAGATCTCAGAATTTTTCTACTGAAATTTCATTAAAATTTTAATGAACCTTAACGTGGTAATTCAGAGTGCAGTTTACCAACAAGTAAATTTGTAAGTATTTGTGTTGATCTTGAAGATGATAGTAAACATGCTTGATACTCAGAAGGATATGGTCACACAAGCTACCAGCAACTCACTGAGCAAGGACAAGCTAAGCTTATCAGAGCAAAGAGACATCTCAGTTCAGAAGAGGACATCAAGCTTATAACAAAATTGAGCACTAGAGAGACCCACCAAATAGAGGTCACAGAACATGGACTGATGAAACATCAGGGCTATGAGTTCAGGAGGCTGAGAAATGTTAATGGAGTTAAATGTAGAGCAATGTAAAGTGATAGATTCTGAGGACCTGAATTCCATTTCTAGCTCTGCCATTTGTTCATTGGAATAGCCTATTCACTTTTAATTTTAAATGCAAGAAAGTCTGCATCACACTTTTTGGAAGATCTTGAGTGCTTTGCCACATTTACTTAGATCATTATAGAATTAGATTAAAAGAGCTCTATTTTGATTGAAGAATATAGCCTTGGGGATGAATTATAGACTGAGTTCCACTAGTTTTTTGTAAGAGAATGTTTAATTGAAAAAGCCTAGGCTCAGTGTAAACATTTTATTCTGTCTTGACACAGGCATTAATCATTATCTGGATAGGATTTTTAATCTCTATACTCAGTCTTGTGAATGAAGATGAAGGCAGCCCCTATGCTAATTTCTCACACAATGCTTCTTCTTACTCTTCTGGTATCTGAAAGTATCTTGGTGATTCTTTATTTTGTGGAACATTTTCTGACATCCATTCAGAGGTCACCAAGAATATGTGTGTGAATGGAAGAAATATCTGGTACATATGGAGAATGGAAAAGATACCTAGCAGAAATTCAAGACTATTTTCTATTTGGAAAGAACAACTTCTTCCATCAAATACATTCAGGCACATACTTCTGGTTGGTTCCTGCTGGCTTGTCTTTGCTTATGCTGAAGGTAATATGGGAAGAGTTACTAAATTCGCTAGAAGACCACTGGGCATAGGCTTCAGGTTTCTATTACCTAAAAATATTTATCAAGCACTTGCCATATGTAAGGCTCAGTGGAGAATGTGGCTATGGTATGACATATGTGGTTGCGCTCTGGAAACTCTCAAACTAGGGGTGGGGGGTGAAGCAGCCAGTTCATTTCCGATAAGACGGCTGCCAAGTGCTTTGGCAATTGTAAATGTGGAGACTTCACAGGATGCTGGTAGGCGCTTCATGAGGAGATAAAGACTTGGGAAATGACTGGGGAGGAGAATGTGGTGAATCATGGGGGAGGTTGGACATCAGACACGTGCCTTTCTGACTGCAGAGCAGCCTGAAGGAGCCTCTCTTCGTTGGATGTCTACACAACCTATAACGTTTCCAGGTCCTGCTGCAGATGCTTTTTCTCCCCTTTCCCAGGGTCATTCCTACACACTATGAGAATCACTGCAGTCTTTTACATTACTGTAAGGACAATTTTTTTTTCATAAAAGTATCTTTGCAGAGTCTTGCTGAAATGAACATCAAAGGAAAGCTTGAAATGGAATAGGAATCACAAAAGATGTGTTATATGCACCTTAGGTTGTTTGTGTGAGAAAGGTGTGTGTGTGTGTGTGTGTGTGTGTGTGTGTGTGCGCGTGAAAGAGAGAGAGAGAGAGAGAGAGAGAGAGACAGAGAGAGAGAATAGTTTTGTAGTTTCAGAGCTTGCTGCTATGTTTCTCACTTAGAACTCCTTTCACATTATATTTTAACAGTAGGCACACAAACTTCAAATCTTTTTTGCAGGAAAATATCTAGTGCAAAGAAGACCACTTGGATTTATTTACATACATGTCCTCTTACTGATTAGGTATGTGACTTGTGTAAAACACTCAACTTCTCTAAGACTTAGGTCAAAGAATAACTCAGAAAATTTCAATTAATTATAGTCATAGGTGAGAACAGTTAATAGATGATTGTCAATGAAAAATGGAAAAAAGAGGGATCACAAGAGAAAGAGGAGAGGGAGGAAAGGAAAAATTGGACAGTCTGGTAACAGTAAATCATTCTTAAACAATTTTGTTATTGATACTATATGGATTGTCTGGCAGCTAGCAAAGAGGCCACCTTGTCATGAGTGATATGTCTTTGAGCAGGCTGGCCAGAGTCATTGATAACCACAATTTTAGTTGTTGATAGACTCTCAATCCCTCTACAACCCAAAAAGAGCCCTAAGAGTTAAACTGTGGAGTATACACGGTGAACATTTTTTGTGTATCCTTTTGTTAGTTGCTCTGCCTTAGCAAGTACTTGCAACATGTTTTGCATCATGGTTTTTGTTTGTTTGTTTGTTTTGTTTGTTCGTTTGTTTGTTTGCTCAGCTTCCTCATCTATCTAGTGATAACCACAATTTTAGTTGTTGATAGACTCTCAATCCCTCTACAACCCAAAAAGAGCCCTGAGAGTTAAACTGTGGAGTATACACGGTGAACATTTTTTGTGTATCCTTTTGTTAGTTGCTCTGTCTTAGCAAGTACTTGCCACATGTTTTGCATCATGGTTTTTGTTTGTTTGTTTGTTTTGTTTGTTCGTTTGTTTGTTTGTTTGCTCAGCTTCCTCATCTATCTAGGTAAATAATACCCTGTCATAGTGTTTTTTAAGGGTGATATTAGATAATTCATGCAGAGATAATTTCATGAAAATGAAACTTGGCTTAAAATAAGCAGTTAGTAGACAGTATTTTATCATCATCAGCAGCACCTTCATCAGAATCATCATCAACACCGTTATTACTACTGAAGGACCCTGATTTATAGAGAACACAGTGCTGACTTCAATTTTTCAAGCCCTAGAAAAAATTCTGCTATAGTCCTATGTCTTGGCTAAGAGGACCTGACACCTGACTGCAGTATCATTCCCATGAATGTCTAAACAAAAAGACAGTAGAAAGAGAACAGGTTTATCAAATCTCTTTAACAAGAGCACTCTTTGCTAAGAAGGAGATCTCGAATAATCAAAATCTGTTATTTTAGGGTGAATTATTTATGGCTCTAGATCTAATTTTGATTCTCCCCTTTCTGCTCTGTAATGGCATGAGATGTTATCAAAAATATGTCAAAGAGTCAGGTCTCTAAAAAAGAGCAAATTGTGTGAACATCATCCCAAAGCTTACAGCAGAGTCCCAAAGACAGTCATTCAGGAAGGAAATTCCATGTCATAAGCAAGAAGCTCAAACATTTTCCCATTCTTTACCCCAAACCAGGATGAACTTTACCCACCAACACCATTGCTAATTTCTCCAGGGAGCTCAAGGTCTACCTAAGTCCTAAGCCTTGACTACATCATAGGAGAAAAATGGCCCTTTGTTGACAATTATTTTATTAGAGGTAATTAAAAAGAAATAATAAAATAACTTTGAAAGACTAATAGGTTATAAATGCATTTTTCCTTTTGAAACCATTATGTTTTGTTTTGTTTTTGATTTCTGGATTTGTTTGAGGTCCTTTCCTTTTCTTGGAAAAGTCATTGCTTTTGTCCTGGAAGAGTTAATACAATGCTATTCATTTTTCCTAATTTACTCTTTCTCTCTGTCCTTGTCTTTCCTCCCTCTGCTCCCCTTCCCTTCTCTCTCCTCTCTTCTCCTCTGACCCCTCTTCCCACATACTTTCTCTCTGTCTTTCTTTTTTAATAATTTAATTCTGGAGATAATCACTTAAAAATTATTCATGCAGGACACCACTATTTACAATGAATAATTATGTCAGATGCCTTTTCTTCCTTGGGCACAATTCAAGGTTTAATTTACCTTTCTGATTGTAGTGGACTCTGCTTCTCATTTCATGTGGAGAAAAGCGGTCCAAAGGGGCTTTTGTTTGATCTTCAATGCTGCCTGTTTGACAATTCTCTGATAATGCAGGGGGGAAAGAACTCACTAAAATCTGGTTCTCTTCCCCCACTATTGTGTCATAACATACATAGCATTGATTCAGTTTCAGAGGCATGTGGAATGAAGTCAGAAGTACATGTTTAACATGCATTGAACACTGACTATCTGCCAGGCAAAACACAAGAGTTTTTACGTGCAATAACCTATGTAGAGCCAATACCAGCCCCATTTTATTTTATTTTCCCCCTTTTTTTTTTTTTTTTTTTTTTTTTTTTTTTTTTTTTTTTTTTTTTTTTTTTTTTAACGGTGTCGTCAACAAGAGAAGGACAGATGAAGTGCAGAGAAGTGAGAGAACTCAGCTCACATAGAACAGCGAATGATTTTGGGGTGGGCGCACTAAATGTTTTCAGATTTTATCTAGATATTCTCTGCAGCTGGTGAGAGGGACAGTTAAGGCAGAGAATAAGGGTTACTGAGTGCCAGTAAGAAATGGTGAATTTC
>NW_007733225.1:22071-23292 GCF_000696425.1 Galeopterus variegatus
AGAGGGACAGTTAAGGCAGAGAATAAGGGTTACTGAGTGCCAGTAAGAAATGGTGAATTTCAAAGAGGTCAGGAATTTTAAAGCAATAGCCTGAGTATTTGCTAAAATGGTCAGAAGAATTGGACAAACCTTCCAGTGAGGATGAGATACAGGTTTATCAGCCCCATTTTACATATCAGAAATTGTACACCTAGAGAGTTTATATGCTTTTCCATGAAGCAAATCTACAAGCCTGTTGCTCCTAAGGTTCTTGATATGTTACCTCTTGTATATTGTTTGTGTTTTTACCACATGGCACCAGCATGGTCATCCCTTGAGGAAACATTTCAAGAATTATTTACTTGAAGAGCAACACGGTCTGAATATATTTTTACTAATTATAAATTCTGGATATTTTTCTTCTCAAGCCCCTTACTAGAAGCTTTTGAAACATCTAGCAAAGTTGGAGTGAAAAATTGAGGTTTTAGGCACACACTGCCTAAAATATCTGATGATACCGATCATTTCTTTTTCTTCTTTGTTTTATATAAGTATTCAATACATGCTTATTCACTAATTCATTTCCACAATTATCTCACCAGCAAAGAAAACTCTATTCCTTCACAAGCATTTAATCTTTTCTGGAATTGTTTATAGCTCAATCTGGATCTTTTAGTTACCATTTCATTGACTTCCTCTGGGTCTATTATCGTCTTGAATTATACAGAGAAGACAGCAGCCTAGCACATTACCTCTGTTTTGCTGTGACTACTCTTGTGAACCTTGGGAAAATCACAGCGGCTCAGCATACAAATCTGTTGATTGGACATAATGTCGCCTCCCCTGCTGAGCTCACAGGGTGATTGTGAGAGTTAAATGTTATAAATAAAATGCTCTGGGAAAAAATCCAAAGGGCTTTATAGTACGGTGATTTTATTTCCTTTGGGAACACTTATGGGCCTTCAACAGCTTTCATTTTCTCAGTCCATGTGTTGTATTCAGGATGAGATGAACATAGGGGTAAGATTCACTTCTGCTTAAGAGCTTGTGAAGGATCTTCAAAAAGTTCATGGAAATATTCATATTATCTTTTAATTCTATTTTTCCATGAACTTTTTGAAGTACCCTTGTATTTACTCTACTCAAAGTTGCCTGAGAAAGCCCTTCCTCAGGGCCAAATCAGAAAATAATGAGTAAGATGTATGAAGAGGTTCATTGCTTGTTTTGTGAAATTAACAGGGC
>NW_007733225.1:23668-25170 GCF_000696425.1 Galeopterus variegatus
TCATGGAAATATTCATATTATCTTTTAATTCTATTTTTCCATGAACTTTTTGAAGTACCCTGTATTTACTCTACTCAAAGTTGCCTGAGAAAGCCCTTCCTCAGGGCCAAATAAGAAAATAATGAGTAAGATGTATGAAGAGGTTCATTGCTTGTTTTGTGAAATTAACAGGGCTACAGTAAAAATAGGGCTATAGTAGCTGTTGGAACAACAGCTGCAAGTGGGAAAGTATTTTTTTTTATCACAACAGTCAATAATGTTTTGATTTAAGAACATAGCAGACATAAATCTGGGCATTACAAGTTCAGAAGTAAGTTGACATTACTTACAGTCATACCTTACATTGTTCTCTGTATAAGCTAAAAACAAGCTCTAGACTTTCATTAATCCAGATGAGCTTGGCAAACGACTGATGTCTGACCTGAATTTTTGCCCTTTGATGATTGAAGGCAGACATATTGATGTGTGTTGTTTCATAAGCCACGTAGAGAAATGGCCCTATAAATCCCAAGCAATAAAATGTACTACAAAAGAGATAGATTATGGGGTAAAGACGAATTACAAATGCAGTATATTTTCTCATGATTTGTAAAACATCATGTTGCCCTGATTAATGTTTTAGTGTTTTAGATGTAACCGGCATCACACTAAAGCATATATCAAATAGCCTCTTGCCTTTATATAATATTCCAAATATAAAGAGCCAAGACACAGTAATTTAAAAGGACATTTGTGTGTATTGTGTTACTGTACTTGTGTCTCAAGAAATAAAAATGTCCTGAGCCAATGAGAGTGAATAAGTTAACTTTGCAGCTCTGTAGGAGGAATAAAGCAGCTTATTCCCCAAATGGACTACTTACAGCTTGACTGCCCTGGATGTCCTTTAAGCTCTCAAATTCCAGATGCAGGGAGAGCTTCTATACTGGGTGTCTTCCAACACCTTAAAGTTGAGCATGCAAGAAACAAGATTGTCATTTTTTCTACTGTGTCTCCTATTGCCAAATATAAACAAGGATGGAAATCCAGCAATTTGACAGGTGCTGTGTTCTGGTGATATAACCATGCATATTACAGTGTCTGCCAAGTGTAACAGAAGGAAATGTGTTGGGGTTACATGTTCTAGTTTGAATTTCCCTGACACTCTCTAATGTGACCGTGTCCTCTCATCTCCATCCTCCCAAAATGCTCTTCCTTCTGCTCCTTAGTCAGAAGTGGCAGCTGTCATTTGTATTATCAGGAGGCTTACAACCTAAGGGTGGGGAGGCAGGAGACAAAACACATATTCAAATAACTCTAACACATGCTTTTCATGATGCTGTAAGAGATATACAAAGAGCTAAGGGAAATCAGAAAAAACAAGATTGCTTCCTCTGTGGTCATGAAATTGGGTAATAAGGGCCTTATTGAGATGACAGTGTTTTAGCTGTGATTATAGATAGACTATGGAAAAGATGAGACCATTGCTGACAGGTGAATATGGATAGGAGGACATTCCAAGTTGA
>NW_007733225.1:25508-26561 GCF_000696425.1 Galeopterus variegatus
TATGGAAAAGATGAGACCATTGCTGACAGGTGAATATGGATAGGAGGACATTCCAAGTTGACTAATAGATTCAACCAAGTTTGAAAGAAAAGAACAAATGTGTATCACTAACATGAAATTCTACAATATAGCCATAGTTTAGGGAATTGCTACTCAAAGTATGGTCTATGGACCAGAAGCATCACAGTATTTGTTAGAAATGCAGAATCTCTAGCTCCACTCTCATTCCACTAAAATCAGAATTTGCATTTTAACAAGATTACCAGGTGCTTCATATGCACAGTGAAGTTTGAGGAACACTGGTTTAGGGTAAATAAACAGCATCATCAAAGACAATGTAATACAAAATCTAAAATAGTGAGTTAGAAAGATCCATAGGAAATGTCTGATTTGATACTTGGTTGAGGCAACTAGTTAGTAAGTAGTTGAGCCTCATGAACTTAAACTTTTTCTAGCACCAATGTAAAATGTTTTTTAATTGCACCATGTTGGTAACCTTCAATTCCAGATTCAAGGTTTTAACATGATGTTTGAGGAAGTGGGAAAGAATTGAAAGTTTCTGATTATATGAGTGAGAAAAAAAAAAAAACTGATTGAAATTTAGAATGATAAATATAAGTGGTAAGATACAGAATAGCCCGGAGGAGAAAGAACCTAAGCTAAGTAGATATTTAAATAGTTTTGTAGTAGGTCAAAACAAGGGTGAGAGGTAGAAAAATGAGAAACACATCATTCTCGACCTGTTTCTTTTGTGTTAAAGCTTATAGATATATTTGACTCTCTCCGCTCTGACCCTCTTCTTGCAACAATCTGTCATGTAAAGAACACCAGAATATTTTTCAAATAACTGTTCCACCAACTCTCTTTTCCCTCAAGCACATTTTATGGTTTCCTATGGCCTCTAACATTAAATCTACCTATGATGCATTATATTCAATGTACTAACAGCTGTCCCCAAGACATAATTTCTCCCTGAAACATCTTTGCTTTTGTTCACTAATTAGATAATTCAAAACATTTATTTATTCATTCACCCAATAATCCATTTGTCTC
>NW_007733225.1:27790-29150 GCF_000696425.1 Galeopterus variegatus
TGTTATTTGTAGATTTTGTTAACCTGCTACTGTTTAAATACAGAGGAGTTGAGGATGGGTCCCTTTCTGTGTATTCATACCAACACATAGTATTAAAAAAGGGGAAATGATCATATGCATTTAAGACCAATGTCAAGGTTCATCAACTTTGAATAGTCTATTGGGGGAGAAAAATGCAACATAACTTCTGTAATTATGCCAAAAGAGCCAAAAATCGTATATTGCATTGGAAAGTATCGCATACTTCTAAATTATTGTTATTATTTTGATAAGAAAATTCGTAGTCAATCCTACTTCAGAAGGACTTCATTTATAGCATTTATCTTAAATGAGAGTCCTTATAGATACTTAAGAACTATAATTCACAATATGCATTGGAGAAGAGCCCATGCCACTATTCACCAAGTTGCAAGTCTTTGTAGAAATGATCCAGTTTCCTCATATTGACATAATATTAATTGTGCTTTCTAATTTTTATCAGATTGTTCTGCATGCCCATATTTTATCTCACTTTCACAGGAGGTGAGGAAATTTTTTCTAGCAAGAGGTAAAACATGGTGAAGCCTGGAGATTTAGATCTGTGATCATTTTCTAAGGAACAACATCCATTTCCTGGACTTGCCTGTCTATCTGGTTAAATAGTAGGAAACCCTCTGAAGATTTATACTTAGAAATAAGGATTTATTTTATTACAGATGTTGAAGTTATAGAGCAAAGCATTCATTACTCTTTTTGTTCTGAAAGAAACTTGTTGAAACTTGGGAAACTTTGAGAGACTGCGGGCAATTTCAAAGTCTTATTAAGGATATTCCTACTCCCCTGGGTTAAACATTACCCTTTGCTGTTGGAAGAATAAATGATATTTTGGGATGTTTTAATTTGGGCAGAGCTGGATGTCTAGGCTGAGTGTCTCTTTCAAGTTCAAGAATTTCCATATTATGCTTTGACCTTTTTGGATAGAGAATAATAAAGAACTGGCATACACTGGACTACACCCAGTTCTGCAAATTATTTTAGATACAGAGAAGAATCATTGTGGAGCATGACCTCAGGGACTGGATGCATGTGATAAGAAATTTTTGAATGTGGAATCCTTCTGAACACTCTCAGAGGAACAGCAGTATGTCACTTTGTGGGATTGAAGTGATGTGTGTAATGGGGGTAGTGATGCGTATATTTAGAACTACTCCCTCATTTGTTATATTTTTAATATCTTACATTTAATGAAGGAATTGAAGTCTGATAACTTTTTTATATTTCAAAAAAAAAAAACACAACTTGATTTCTTCTTTAAATTCTTTTTCTAAGTGAAGGCTGAATTCTCCTCCAAATTAATCAATTCATTTTATTCTTTTGAATT
>NW_007733225.1:29655-30701 GCF_000696425.1 Galeopterus variegatus
TTTTCTAAGTGAAGGCTGAATTCTCCTCCAAATTAATCAATTCATTTTATTCTTTTGAATTTCCAAGTTGTGAATAGCATAGCTAGATGGATAACAGTTTATCTCAAGAATATTTCACATCATGCTTCTCAGAGAATCTGTTTGCAAATGAGTATACATTAGCAGAAAAGACAAAATAATGAAGGATTTTTTCATCCTTTAAATAAATATTATCTTTTTGAATGAGAGATATAAAAGTAAGGTAGTACTTTAAAGTGTTTCTTTTTTCATAAACTATCTTTTCTTTAAGGGAGTTCGTGTTGCCTTCTGTCTGTTTTATTAAATAAAAAAGAAGACATCAGCAAAGCAAAATGAAAGACAAAACTCCAAAAGGCATGTTTTCTTCCTTTATCTTGTACAAGAGCAGCTACACTGAAGTACACATCTACTTACTAGCTGGTCATACAGCCCATGACAGAACCTGAGGGGGTTGAACAAGATTTTCTCTGAAAGGAAATAGTCACACCAGGGTACAAACAGATCACTAAGAAAGCAAAGAGGGCTCAAAGGAGGCAGTTTCAGAAATGGACTCAGACTTGGATGGGTAGTGGTCAAAAAACCCAGTTAAAAAGTACAGCTCACTATTAGTAGGACCACAAATCAATGACTTCCAAAAGTCAATTTATGGACTAATATGTGTTGTAAGCTTTGCAATGGATCATGGTAAAATCAGAAAAAAATTGAGTAAGTGGTCTTTCATTAATGATTTCAATTTAAGAATTTTCTTCCTTTATCCTGAGGATATTTTATAGATTGAATTGCCTTTCTTAGAGAAAATGACTTTGATAGTTGATGTTTAGTGGAGAGTCTGTGTATGTGTGTGTTTGGACAACTAGGCTAATACACACACACATACTCACCCACATTTGATTTTTTTAAAAAAAACAGTAGTTTATGAAATCCAGAATTCTAGGAAAATCTGCCCTATTTGCCTATTTTGTCTGTTAAAAGAGTCAGAGGACTTCCCAGAAGATGGTGGACTAGAGGTACCCAGGTCATGTTCCCCC
>NW_007733225.1:31609-33972 GCF_000696425.1 Galeopterus variegatus
GAACCGGTCTGTATGTGGGATCCGAACCCTTGGCGGGAGCGCCACCGTGCTCCCAAGCAGCACACTGTAGCAGTGCGCCACCGGGCTGGCCCCAGAAATATTGCCCATTATTTCTGCTCTCCAGGTGAAGAAATAGAGCTGCTCACCACAGAGCAGTGGTCCTGCAGGTGGCCTGTCACTGCAGCCACAGATGCGAGGGAGGCAGCTGCAGCAAGCACAGCCATTGCTGCTACTGTTAACTAACCCTGCTGCCACCAAGGACACTGCAGATGCAAGGCAGATGGCTGCAGCTGCCAGCACCACTGCCCCCACCACAAAAAAATCAATCCCATTACTTTGAAGGACACTACAGACATGACACCTGCCACCCCTACAATGTAACCCTGCTGCCATCAAGGACACCAACAAGGACACTGCAGATGTGAGGGTGGCAGTTGTAGCCACAGGCACCACTGCCACTGCCATAAGGTAACTCTGCTGTCACCAAGGACAGCACAAATGTGATGGAGGTAGTTTCAGCCACTGATGCTGCTGCCTCCCCCATGACGTAACCCTGCTGCCACCAAGAACACCACAGATGCCAGGGAGACAGTTGTAGCTGCTGATACCTCTGCTGCTACCGCCATGAGATAACCATACTGCTACTGCAGATAGTTTAGCCTTGCAGACCACCACTATGAACATCACAGCCAAGTGGTTGGCTGCTGCAACCACCACTGCTGCAATCATTCCCACCACAGGTGCAGCCAGGTAGCTACCATCATCATGCAAACAGGTTTCTGCTGCTGGAGCCACTGCTGCCACACAGGCAGCCACCAAAGCCACCTCCACAACCACCACCCCATAAGGGTGGCCTGCTGCCAAAGCAGCAACCACAGCAGCAAGGGCCACTGTTCACATGGATCACCAACCACTCAACTGCATTGATATAAGGAGGGTTACCAAGGTAGTCCAGGGAAGAAGAGTAATAGAAGAAGCAACTACTCCACCAGTTGACCCAATATCAATGTAGAGATACTAATAGTACAGAAAAACAGGAAAATATGAGTCCACCAAGGGAATACAATAACTCTCAAGTATCAGACCCCTTAGAGCAGAAAACCTTTGAAGTGATTGAANGGAATACAATAACTCTCAAGTATCAGACCCCTTAGAGCAGAAAACCTTTGAAGTGATTGAAAAGGAATTCTGAGTAAAAATCTTAAGGAAATTCAATTAAATATTGTAAGACACAGATGACACAATGAACTGAACAAAACTATCTGGGATATGAAGGAGGAAATTTACAAAGAGATCAATACTTTAAAAAAGAATGTAGCAGTAGAGGTAGTTGACATGAGGGTGACCCAGAAACATCTTTCTTTTACTCTAGTACTTTCCATTCCATTCCTGACATACTTTCAAACAGACTATTTCTCCTACCCCTTTTCATCTTGTTAGGCTTCTAGAGGAAAGGATAATTCCCTCCTGTGGTTCTTCATGAAGAATCCAGGTGGCTTTCAAGATGAAGCTGACCCACTATAGCCCATTAAACTCCACTGCTGTCCATTTTCTGAAAGGATAATAAATAAATAAAACAAAAAATAATGTAACAGAACTCATAGAACTGAAGGAGTTATTAAAACTAAATTCAAAAAAAAAAAAACAAAACAGAAGAGATCTTAAGCAGCAGGCTAAGGCATTCAGAGAAAGAATTTCTGATCTTGAATATGATCTCTTTGAAATAATTTAGGTGGATGAAAGAAGAAGAGAAAGACAGAATGATTTTTAAAAATGAAGAATATCTGAGAGAGACAGCAGAAGGCCTGAAAGAAGAGAAAGACAGAATGATTTTTAAAAATGAAGAATATCTGAGAGAGACAGCAGAAGGCAACCTTAAGCTCACAAAAATCAGAATCATGAGTGTTCCTGAAGGGGAGGAAAAAGGAAAAGGCAATGAGAACATATTCAATGAAATAATAGCAGATAATTTCCCAGGTATAGGGAGAGACATGGGCCTTCAGAATGAGGAGGCTCAAAGATCCCCAAGCAGATTCAATACAAAAAGGTCCTCTCTGAAGCATAGCCAAACTGGCCAAACTTAAAGCTAAAAAGAGAATCCTAAGAACAGCAAGAGAAAAGCATCAAGTCACCTATAAAGGAGTCCCCATCAGACTAACAGCAGACTTCTCAAAAGAAAATCTAAAGGCCAGAAGAGAATGGGATGATATATTCAAAATAGTATATGAAAAAAACAAAGACAAAAACATATAAAAAACAAGCATAAAAACCCTGCCAGCCAAGAATAATATAACCAGCCAGACTATCCTTCAGAAATGAAGGAGAAATAGTGTATTTCCCAGACAAACAAAAACTACAAGAGT
>NW_007733225.1:35052-36030 GCF_000696425.1 Galeopterus variegatus
TGTCTATAAAAGTCTCAAATTTACCATGCAAATGGAAATGAAAAACATGCAGGAGTAGCCATTCTTATAACAGACAAAATAGACTTTAAACCAAAAATTATAAAAAGAGACAAAATGGCCATTACATAACTATAAAGGCATCTATCCAGCAAGAGGACATAACAATCATAAATATATACACACCCAACATTGGAGCACTCTGATATATAAAGCAAACACTATTAGACATAAGGAAAGAAGTAAACTCAAAAGCAATAATAGTTGGAGACCTGAACACACCCCTCAACATTGGACAGATCGTCTAGGCAACAAGTCAACAGAGAAACACAAGACTTAAACCATACTTTAGACCAATTATGCTTGGCAGATATCTACAGAACTTTTCACCCAATAACCACAGAATATACATTCTTATCATCAATACATGGAATATTCTCCAGGATAGACCACATGGTCAGTTACAAGTCAAGTCTCAACAAATTTTAAAAAAAAGAAATCATTTCAAGTATCTTCTCAGACCACACCTGATTAAAAGTAGAATTCAATAACAAGGAAATTTCTGCAAACTATACAGACACATGGAAATTACACACCATGCTTCTGACTGACATATGAGTTAAAGAGAAAATTAAAAAGTAAATAAAAAAGTTATCAAAACTAATGAAAATAGAGAAACATTATACCAAAACCTATAGGATGCTGCAAAAGCAGTACTACAAGAGAAGTTTATTGCAATAAACATTTACATCAACCAAATAGAAAGATTTCAAATAAACAACCTAACAACACAACTCAAGAACTAGATAAACAAAAACAATAAAATCCCAGAATTAGCAGATGGAAAGATATATGTAAGATCAAAGTGAACTAAATGAAATAGAAGCATAAAAATCAATACGAATATCAGTGAAATGAAAAGTTGTTTTTTGAGAAGTTAAACAAAACAAACAAATCATTAGCTAAACTAACTAAAAAAAA
>NW_007733225.1:36328-38075 GCF_000696425.1 Galeopterus variegatus
AAAAAAAAGAAAAGACCCAAATAATAATTAGAAATGAAAAAGGAGACAACTGATGCCACAGAAATACAAAGAATCATTAGAGAATACTATAAACAATGATTATGTGAATAAATTAGAAAACCTGGAGGAAACAGATAAATTTCTGAACAAATACTAAGTACAAAAAAGAAATGGAAAATCTGAACAGACTAATAATAAGCAACATGATTGAAGCAGAAATCAACAGTCTTCCAGCAAAGAAAAGCCAATGACCAGATGGCTTTACTGCTGAATTCTACCAAACCTTTTAGGAGGAATTAATAACGATTCTCTTCAAACTATTCTAAAAAATTGAAACATAAGCCATATCCCAAACTCATTCTATGAGTCAAGCATTAACCTGATACCAAAACCGGACAAAGATACAACAAAAAATAAAATTATAGGCCAATACATTTGACCAACATAGATACAGAAATCCTCCACAAAATATTACCAATCAGAATACAGCAACACATCAGAAAAATTATACACTATGATCAAGTGGAATTCATCCCAGTGATGCAAGAATGGCTCAACACATGAAAGTCAATAAATGTGATAAACCACATCAACAAAATCAAGGATAAAAACCATATGATTATCTCAATAGACATAAAAAAAAGCACTCAGCAAAATTTAACATCCCTTCATGATAAAGACTCTAAGCAAGTTAAATATAGAAAGAAAGTATCTCAATACAATAAAAGCCATTTATGAGAATCCCACGGCCTACGTCATTCTGAATGGGGAAAAGCTAAAAACTTTTCTCTTAAGAATGGGGACAAGGCAAGGATGTCCACTCTTACCACTCCTACTTAACATAGTATTGGAAGTACTAGCCAGAGCAATCTGAAAAGAAAAAGAAATAAAAGGCATACAGATTGGAAAGATGAAGTCAAATTGTCCCTGTTTACAGATTACATGATCCCATATATAAAAACCTATAGACTCTACCAAAAAACTCTTAGAGTTGATAAATTATTTTACACACAATCAACTTGCAAAAATCAGTAGCATTTTTATACTCCAACAACAAACTAGCGGCAAGAGAAATCAAGAAAACTATCCCATTTACAATAGTCATCAAAAACATAAAACACCTAGGAATCAATTTAACCAAGGAGGTGAAAGATATCTTCAATGAGAACTACAAAACACTACTGGAATCAACCTACATACTTACAGCCAACCGATCTTTGACAATGACAACAAGAACATAAATTGGGGAAAAAACTGCATATTTAATAAAAAGTGCTGAGAAAACTGGACATACATCGGCAGAAGAATGAAACTGTACCTGTACCTCTGACCATATACCAAAATCAACTAAAAGTGGATTAAAGAACTAAATATAAGACCCCCAAACCATAAAATTACTAAAGGAAAACAGGAGAAACACTCAAGGAAGTAGGACTGGGCAAGACTTTATGAATAAGACCCCAATAACACAAGCGACAAAAGAAAAAAATAAACAAATGGGTTTATATCAAACTAAAAATCTTCTGCACAGCAAAGGAAATAATCAACAGAGCAGAAAGACAACCTACGGAATGGGACAAAATATTTTCAAACTATACATCCAACAAAGGATTAATATCCAGAATATACAAGGAACTCAAACAACTATATAGTAAAAAACCAAATAATCCAATTAAAAAATGGGTAAAGGGATGAACAGATAATTTTCATGTGAAGACATAAAAATGGCCAACAGGTACATGATAAA
>NW_007733225.1:39392-40242 GCF_000696425.1 Galeopterus variegatus
GAAAAGACCACAACAATATGTTGAACTTTCAGAAGGAGAGAACAAACCTAAGGATACTAGAAATTGGAGGGGAGGGAGGAATGAGGTTTGGGGAGTGGTAGGTCAGATAAAGGGTATAAAGAAAAGTCACTATTTGTAATAATGCATATGCTAATAATAAATATTTTTTTAAATGCCCAAACAGAACCATTAAAAAAAATGAGCAAAGGAGCTCAATAGGCATTTCTCAAAAGAAGATACATGAATGGCCAACAGACACATGAAAAAATGCTCAACATCACTCAGCATCAGGGAAATACAAATCAAAACCACACTGAGATATCATCTTACCCCAGTTAGACTGGCTATTATCAAAAAAGACAGAGAATAACAAATGCTGGAGAAGATGTAGAGAAAAGGGAACCCTCCTACACTGTTGGTAGGACTGCGAATTGGTGCAACCATTTTAGAAAACAGTATGGAGTTTCCTCAAACAACTACACATAGAATTGCCATATGATCCCAGAGTTCCACTTCTGGGTATATACACGAAGGAACGGAAATCACGTTGAAGGAATACTTGTATTTCCACGTTTATAACAGTTCTATTTACAATAATCAAGAGTTGGAACCAACCTCAATGTTCGTCGTTGGATGACAGGATAAAGAAAATTTGGTGTATATATACAATGGAACACTACTCTGCTATACAAAAGAATGAAATTCTGCCGTTCCCAGCAACATGGATGAACTTAGGGAAAATGATGTTAAGTGAAATAAGCCAGGCAGAGAAAGAGAAATAGCACCTGTACTAATTCATAAGTGGGAGCTGAAAAATAAACAAGTAAAAAACAAAACAAAACAAAACAAA
>NW_007733225.1:42079-42789 GCF_000696425.1 Galeopterus variegatus
CAGGGATTTTGTCAAAATGACCTAATATGGAAATGTTTCCTTTTCCTCTATCCCATTTTCATTTTCAATCTCCTCTCCCACCTCCTTCCTCCTCATTTTTGGCCTCCAGACATGCTTCTCATTTTATCTCTTGGTACCTTAATACCATTTTCTTCCTTTCCATAAATACTGCTCCCATTCTTATTGCTCTAAGAAAAATGAGCATTAATGGCATCAACCATTTGTTGCCCAATGATTTCAAAACAAACTCTTCAGAATACCACGTGTTCTCACTCATTTGTCAGAGCTATAAATAAATAAGTAAATAAACAAACAAATAAAGGGGGGGGAGAAGACATAACAATTTCTTGAACTTGTTAAGAAAAGTGAACAGATATGATGTAGTTGGTGGGGAGGAGAGAGAGGGAAGGAGGAGAGAGGAATGGATAAAGGGACACAAAAATCAACTACAATGTATATTGAGAAGTTAAAAAAAATCAAATTAAACTCTTCAGGTATGAGATATCATTATTTAAAATAACCATTTATTTTGAAAAATTATAAATCTACGGAAATGTTGCAAAAGTGGTAAAATGCATCCCTATACTGTGGACCAAGATTAACCGATTTTTAAGCTTTTGCCACATTGATCATTTGATTTATACACCTTTCTCTCTCTCTCTCTCTCTCTCTCTCTCTCTATTTTAAAAATATTCAGTGGATCCTGATCA
>NW_007733225.1:43537-46224 GCF_000696425.1 Galeopterus variegatus
TCTCTCTCTCTCTCTCTCTCTCTCTCTCTCTATTTTAAAAATATTCAGTGGATCCTGATCATATATAAACTGTGAAACTGTGATTATATTTACCTTCATTCAAGTTAATGTTGATGATATTCCCTGCAATAGATTTGGGAATAAAGAACACACACACACACACACACACACACACACACACACACACACACACATACCTCTCTTCCACTCTTATCTCCTGGTTGTTTCAGGTTCTTGGAGGAAAAAAGAAACTGTAAATCTCATTGAAGGAATTCATACTGAAACAAGAATGAAGTTTAACCACGTGAGGGAGCATTTGCGCTCAGCAAAGTGATACTGTTGATCCACCTAAGTCTGTAATTGGGGACATAATGTGGGTATGTTAGATGATATATGAGAGAACAAGCTTCTCATGATCCTTGTTTCCTTCAGTTCAAAATGGTGTTCTATTTGGGATATGCATTTAAACTCCACATTAATGTTCCCTGTATCCCTAATGTATCTTTGAAAGTGATCTACATGTGGCGAATTAAAAGTAGGACATAGATTTTGTAAACTGGCCCAGGAAAGCCATTTTGTATGTGGTTCTTGTATCTAAATATCTAGTAACATTGTCATCTCTTTGGGATAAATTATGGTTTGGAGAGATAGGCAAACACATTCAACTACAAATCACTAATCCAGGTATGGAAAGTGCCCCATGTATTTCATAAAGCAAGCCATGCCCATGTTCCCATTCCCCACAAGCATTTTGTTTAAATGACCCTTCATGTAAATCAGAGTCTGGGCTCCTCTCCGACATGCTGCCCTGGGTGTCCCAGCACAGCTGCAAGCTTCTAAAGAAGTTGCACTACAGAGGGTTCCTACGTATCTGATGAGCCACAGGATGTCAACAAGACACACCCTTTGTCCCACATTTGGCAGGCTCTAAAAAAAGAATGTAGCAATGAGCTTGCAGCAAGCCAAACCAACCGTGACCAGAGTAGTAGGCTCTTCCAAATGGGTGCGGCCAAGTGCATCGCATTGAAAAAGAACAGTCCCTAAGATGAATCTGTATAGCAAAACAGGGCTTAACTGTCAAAAAGAGTGAAAAAGGAGCTACAGACCCTTTCATCCTCACCAGGGCTTGAGACTGTGTTGACTGAACAATATTGATCCAGCCCTAAGCTTTTACCTTGAATTGAGAATCTTAAGAGTGAGGTGAGTGGTTTAAGCTCCTGCCGGCCACACCACACCTCAAAATCCAGGGTGGGGTGAGGTTCTTAATTTGTAGCTTGATGAGGTAGGCCTAAATGACTTTTAATTTGGGCTCAGTATAAAGGAGAGGTCATTTCCCATAACTGCTTTTCATATTAATTTACAGAGGATATAGGAGCATGGTCTGCTCTTCATTGGGGGGTGCCCTATTTGCCCATTCCCATGTTACACATATGTATACACACACATTCAACACACAGATTGATACTAAAAACTTAGCGTGAAACTATATGACAATTACAGGTACAAGTGAATACACAGTTAAATATAATGTTATTCCACATTCCATATGAAGAGTAATGAAGGAATATATACCACATGGCGATTGACAAAAGTCTTTGCTTCAAAAGATTGTGTAATCTGAGTATTAACTGTAAGCAAAAAGACACGTTTGTATCCATGGTCTTGCAGAGATTTCTGAACCACCAATGAAGACTTGGATTCGTTGTCTCATAGTTTGAGTCTTAGGTCTAATTTATTGTGCCCTGAAAGCTTAAAATTGATCAATCTAGGTAAGTATGGCTGATAAATCCAAGCTCGGTCCCCCATCCCTGTCAGTGATCTTACTGTGCTCCTTCGGGTGCCCGTCCCACATTAAAAGGCAATCATAGATTCTTCCCTACCATCATCTTTCCCATTCAGCTAGTCGAGGAGTTTTAATACTTTAAAATTTTTAAAAACTTAATTGACGCATACTAGTTGTACATATATATGAGGTACGATGTGATAATTTGGTGCGTGTATACAATGTGAAAGGAACAAATCAAAGTAATTAGCATGTCCATCACCTCAAACATTTATCATGTCTTTATATTGGGGATATTCAACCTCCTCTCTTCTAGCTGTTTGAAATTACACAGTAAATTGTTGTTATAGAGCACTAGAACGTATTCCTCCTTTCTAGCTGCATTTTTGTGTTCTTGACCAACATTTTCCTATCTTCCCCTCCCCTCTGTCCTTTCCATAGCAGTTAATACTTCTTTCTTCCACATGTTCCTTTAGCCAGGCTAAAGGAACATGAATAATGAGTATTTCATTTAAATACTCATTAACCGATTCAGACACAACTTCAACCCTTGGTGAAAGAATTTTGCTGGGTTTCCTCAGTTTCCCTTCCTCAGTTTCCCAAACTTCAAATCCTTTACTCATTTACAGACCATAATAATGATGGTTAATCCATTGATTTTGAACATGTTAATTTTCTACTGAGAAATTATCTGTCACTACCTATATTGTATGACACTTGGTTCAGCACCTTGGCCTGGTTTTCAAAGCCCTTATAGTTTGCTTCCATCACAATAATACAAATTTTCCCCCGCTATTCTCTAGCACATACAACACACACTGTTGTTTTAGTCTGTGTTTGTTCAACAACCCCTAGACACAAAACGATCATTTCTGCCTAATAGCCTATGCTCTATTTTTCTTGC
>NW_007733225.1:47089-48579 GCF_000696425.1 Galeopterus variegatus
CTCTCTCACACACACACACAAGCCTTCAAATGTTACCTGTAGTTTCAGAAGGGTTTGTCTGATCAGTTAGAAATGAGCAATTCTTTAAGGAAAGAATTATGCAATATAAATATGTTTCCCCACAGACACCGTAAAACAATTAGCATAATACCATCCACAGCACACAGAGTTTAAGTTAATGCTTATTGTGGAATAAATTAGAATTGACTACAATTAAAAATATTCATTAAAAAAATTTCATTAACCAAGCCATCTCAAATTTAGCTGTACTCTGTGCAAATAGAGTTTTGATCTGTGTATGCAATCATAGTGAAAAAATCATATAATTTTCCACTATAATTAATAGTTTGCCAAGAGCTTTTCTATGCAGTAGTTTACTTTTCCTCTGCAGCAGCACTGTAAGGTAAATATTATCATCATTTTACAGGAGAAAACTCTCTTTCAGAACACTCGATTTGACCAAGATCACACTCTAATTCTAACCTGAACTTTACCCAAGTGTTAACACTTTTCCTAATATAACACAAGTCCGAATCATAACATGCATAAATCTCACCCTTACCTAATCCTACATCTTGCCCTAGATTTAACCCAGATCCTAGCCTTAACTCCAAACTTAACCCTAAATCTAGCCCTAATCCTAACCCTAGTCATAGCCCTAACATTAACCCTAACAATAATCTAATTCTAGTGCTAAATATACTCTAAGCCCCTAATTATAGGCTTAATTTTAATCCTAGCCCTAAAACTAGCCATGAACCTAACCCCTAGCTCTAAACCTAACCCTGAAATTCACATAGCTAATGTATAATCAAAAGCAAGAAAGTTTGCAAAGAGGAGTACAGACAACAGAGGAGTGAAACGAATATGCACACATACATACTCACATGAAAGTCCTTCAAAATGTTAGTGGAAAAATAGAACTGAAATGTAATGTGAATATTTCCATAAACTTTTTGAACTACCCTTGAATATTCAGTTCCAAGGATATCAAATAAAAATATAAAATATTATTCAACACATTCTTTCCTCAATAAGTGCCGAACTTTCAAAAGCAGAAAAAAAAAAGAGAGAGAAAATCAAGAGGAGGAAACTTCTTCATGAATAAATATGCTTATAAGTTTTTTCAACAGGGTTTGTGGAATTCTTGATGAACAAATTAAAATCGATTTTTCTCACGTTTAGAGATCTGAGCATTGGTTACAACTAAACTGGGTGAGTTAGATTTTTTTTTAATAAAGTATGCACTTTCAATGCTTAAGATCAATAAATTAATATTAATAAATGATGAATAATGTGTCATTGTCTTATTTATTTCTTTTACTTTTTTATTTAAATGTATTGATTGTACGTAATTATTGGGTACAGAGTTATATTTCCTTTCTTTTATCACTCCAGTGCTTCATTATTTCTACATAATAGTTTTGTTCCAGTTTTCTTTTTTTGTTACTTTTTTTTTTTACAAATCATAATTATTCTTTATGCCCCTT
>NW_007733225.1:49146-55148 GCF_000696425.1 Galeopterus variegatus
AAGTCACTTTTTTGAAAAGATAAATAAAATAGACAAATAGACAAACCATTAACTAAGGTTAACAATAACAATAACAAAGCAGAAGAAGAGAGAAGAGAGAAAATATAAATAACAAAAATCAGAAATGAAAAAGGAGACATTACAACCAATACCACAGAAATACAAAGAATCATTACAGGCTGTAATGATTTACCTTATTATTTCCAAACAACTGTATGCTGACAAATATGAAAACCTGAAAGAAATGGATAAATTTCTGGAGACATACAAACTACCAAGACTGACCCAAGAAGAAGTAAACCCGAACACACCAGTAACAAGAAACACGATTGAAGCAGTAATCAGAAGTCTCTGAACAAAGAAAAGCAGAAGATGGGATGGCTTTACCACTGAATGTGTGAGACTGATTTAGACTCAGCAATTCCTACTTGCTTCTGAAGTGATTAACGAAAAGTTGATCAGAAACTTCAGATGGACACCCTAACAGGTTGAATGGGGACCTCCCCTAAAACATATGTTCATGTCAAAATCTGGAACTTGTGAATACCTTATTTTGAAAAATAGTCTTTGAAGATGTAATTAAGTTAAAGATCTTGAGATGAGATCATCATCAATCCATTGTCAATTGTCCTGGTAAGAAACAGAAGAGAAGACAGAAGAGGAGGACATAATGTGACCAGGAAAGGAGAGACTGGAGAAATTCAACTGAGTGAAGCAAGGAGCGAAACCTTCCCTAAAGACTCCACAGGTAGGACAACACCACTGACACCTGGATTTTGGTGTTTTGGCCTCCAGAATTGTAAGAAAATAAGTATCTGTTGATTTTTAAGCCACTGAGTTTGTGTTAATGTGTTACAGCAGCACTAAGAAAATAATAGATGTCCTGATGTGGTCAACTCTATAAAAACCAGAGGGGTAAGGATTATGAATTTGCTAGGTTAAAGTTCCTGTCATAAACCACTAGGCAAAGCAATCAGAAAGGGGGTTGCTAGTGAGGAAGAGTGTGCTCTAAATTAATTGTTTCAATGTATATGCTGTTTACATGAGAAATGGTCTATCGTTTTCTCATCTTTGCTATCTGCTATAAACTGCACATGCCATTATTGAAACAAAAATAAATGACAAGTTTTCTGTTTTTGAGGATTTCACAGACCAGGTGGAGGAATAAATGTGTAATTAGATAAATTGTAAAAGAATAGTATACACCAATGAGTAGGAAACACAGGTGTTTTAGTCCCTTTTGTGTTGCTATAACAGAAACACCTGAGACTGGGTAATTTATAAAGGAAAGAAGTTTATTTTGCTTATGATTCTGGGATAGCTGCATCTGGCGTGGGCCTCAGGCTCCTTCTAATCGTGGCGGAAAGTGGCAGGGAGCCAGCAGGTACAAGCAGATCACATGGTGACAGGAACAAGAGAAAGAGAGAGGGGAGCTGCCAGGGTGCTAAAAACAACAAGATCTCATGGGAACCAATAGAGCGAGAACTCACTCATTAACCCCCCTCCCCCAGGGAGAGCATTAATCCATTCATGAGGGATCCGCCCCCATGACTCAATCACTTTCCAGCACTGCCACATTGGAATCAAATTTCCACATGAGCTTTGGAGGGGACAACACATCCAAACTCCATCAACAGGCAACTTCATCTGCTAGAACAAAAAGTGGGGGGAAAGGGAGGGTATTAGAGAAAATGTCAAAGAAGTGGAATATCACTAGGAAGTTAATTTTTCAAAAGATGGCACTGACTGGGGATGTGTAGAAGTCAGTCCCAAATTTGCTTCTTATGTAAATTTTGAGTTTATGATTTTTACTTGATTAGCCTTTCATTATATTTGTTGGTCTTTTATTGCCCCTCTGTTAATATCAGTATTTTCTATTGCCAGAAAATTAAAACAATATGGGTGATTATTTTTTTACCATGGGTGACTCTATATTTAGTCTTATGGGGTAGGTAAGATAATTTACAGCACTGATTCCATTTTAGAATTGCAGAATAGAGCTCATAACACAGCTATGATTTTCCCAAGTGGCTTTGGGAACCTAAATATCTGATCAGTAAATGCTACTGGCACAATAACCTTCCTGTAACATGGATTCATACGTACCTGCTCAAAGAGTGTCACAGATACCCACTATATACTATGTAATCTTGGACTGGTGTTCAAGGACCTGTCCCACCTGAATCCTTTCTAGCTTTGGTATTGTTCTTAATACGCATCTATTTGAACTTCTATTAAATATGTTTTTTATCATTTTGTTGTTGTATTTTTTACAAGGATTCCTGAAATTGTCATGGAATCTTGCTGGACCTTTAAGAAAATAATTTGTAAGTCTTAATTCAAATCCTCCTTTCCTCCATCTCTCCTAACCTTTCTGACTTCAACATATACTTATTTAATGCTTACCATATGTGCTGTGGATTGAATATTCAACTAAAACTCGTTGAAGCTTCATCTCCATTGTAACAGTTCTGAGAGGGTGGGAAATCCAATTATGGCATTTGAATGGTGGGGCCTTTAAGAGATGACTAGATTATAAGCAATGTGCCCTCATGAATGGATGAATGGATTGATCCATTCATAAAGTAATAGGCATAGTTCTTTTTTTTTTTTTTTTTGTCCTTTTGAGACCGGCCACACCGCGCTCAGCCAGGGAGCGCTGTGAGTGCACTGGTCATCCCTATATAGGATCCGAACCCGCAGCAGGAGTGCTGCTGCGCTTCCCAGCGCCGCACTCTCCCAAGTGCGCCACGGGCTAGGCCCAATGGGCATAGTTCTGATGGCTTATTAAGGATAGTCAGTAAGAGGGTTAGCTCTCTTCTGCTCATGACATTTTCTCTCAGGATGTGATACCCTGAGTTGCTGTGGAGAGTCACAAGGAAAAGGCTCTCACTATGTGTTTTCTGGACCTTGGACTTCACAGCCTCCAAAACTGTAAGAAATAAATTTCATTTTCAATATAAATGATCAAGTTTCAGGTATTCTATTATAAGCAACAGAAACAGACTAATACAAAATTTCAGATACTGAACTAGGTGCTAGGGATATAGAGCTCCCAAGTTTTTGTCCCCCAACAATGATCTACATGTCCCTAAATCTAATGATCACTTTTCCATCCTCATCATCAATCCTTGTTTCTCTCACTAGAAGACTAGCAAATAATGTCCTTGATGCCAGAGGTGTCTTCCTTTTGTTCACCTATTTGTTTCTGTGCCTGATGCATAGTAGGTATTGAGCAAATTAGAATAAATGGAGAGTTAATCACTGAGGTTTTTATATGTATTAATCATAGAGAAACATGGCCATTTTTCTTGAGAAAAGAATGATTTCCCAGAATCTTCAGCCTTGTGTGAAGTCTGGAAAATACCTGGGTAAAAGTTAGACTCAATTTAGGTTACTTGATTCTTTTTTCTTCTTCCTACTAAGTAACTGCCTTGCTTATAAGTGAACCACACTTTGCAAATACAAAGGGAAACACTCAGAGAGAATTGCATTTTTTGAGCTTCACAAATGAGGAGTGATTTACCTTATTATTTCCTTGGAAATAAGGACTAGTAATAAGAAAGTTATTGCTAATGTTAGACAGTGGGAAAACAGAGTTATGTTTATCTTCTTTTAGTGATATTGCACTTTTCCACTTTTAAATAGGAAATAGCAACTTTAGATTATCTACATCAATAATTTTTAAACTTATTTTGGTCACACACCCTTTATTAACTGGGATCTTTCATAAACATATATACAAAACAAATAAAAGCAGAGATNATAAAAATAGTAAAAATCTATGTATTCAAATGAAAGGGCCTGGTTAATGCAATCCCCAGAAGGAAATCCTTAGTTTTAATTCCTAAGGATTACTTAGCACTTATTTAACTCACTAAACCAGAAAGAGTAAGAATAAAAATACTCAACAGCTCAGCATTCAACTCTAGAAAATAATAATAAAAAAAGAACCCAACAACCCAATTAAATTAAAAATTAAGACAAATTTATAAGCATGATAAATTCAAGAGATGATTCTTTGAAAAAACTCATAAAATAAATAAGCCATTAACTAAAAGTGTCAGGGAAAAAAAGTGAAAAAGTGTAAATATAAAAAAGTAGAAAAAAGAAAAGAAAACCATACATATAGAGAAAATCACAAGTACACTAGAGAATGCTTTTCTTTCTTTCAATGCAAATACATTTTAAAACCTAAAATGTGTGATTTTCTAGGAAAAGTAAAGAATGGCTGCAGAAAAGATAGGCCAGGTTCTATGGGGTAGATTGATACGGTTGACATAAACTTACTACGACTCTTCTGTCTCCCCCTCACAAGCACTAGGCTTATATCATTTTGCTTATAAACATATGAATTCCCTCAAACCTTCCAGAAACAGAGAATTTCAAGGTTAATAAAACTGTTTTAGACCTTAAAGAGAGAAAGAAAACTCCCAAATTACCATTATGACACCAGAATAACATGGAAAAAACTAACACCACCACATTAAAGAAGCTATGGACCTAGGAACAATGCATTTATAAATATCAGTGCTGACATACTAATACACTTTTGGCAAGTAAAATCTAGTAGTACTTTAAAAGAATAACAAAACTCTAAGTGGTATTATCCGGTAAAAGCAGATAGATACTAGAAACATTATTCAGAATTTTCCTGTAAACGTAGTAGTAAATGTAATGTTATGTGTTACAGTGTGACTCATATATGTTCTCATTTTGTTTATATAATCATGTATGCATTAAAAAATCGAGACATATATACAAGAAATGGTTAGCATTGGAGTGCAGGCTAAAGCTCTGGGATGGGAAGAAGATTTAGCATCAGATTCCATCAAATTTAATTGCCATCTACTATAAGATGTATCAGTTTTCAGTGTAATACCTTAAAGAAATTTTGAATATTAAATTATGGTGCAGCATGGGTTTTTACATTACCATCGTTATTATTATTTTATTTCAGAAATAATAGAATATGAAAAAACTCTTAGGATTGATAAAAATTGATATTCTTTTATATTTTTGTTAGTCCTTGAAGTTTTACAAATGTATTTATTGCATTTTATTGATAAATAGCTGAACAGAAGTTTTACTATGACTGCAGGACAAACAGTAAGTCATTATATAGCCTCCTCAAACGGCTTTCATTGGGAGTTAACATTTTTATTTCCTCAAATTCTAATTTGAAGGAGAAACTGGTAATGAGACTTTTGACTTCCTTTTTCTTTATCTTAGTTCTGTAGCCTTCTGATATCTGAGGACATCTCACAGGAGCTCCATGGTCTTCTGAACTTTTTAGGACTGTATTTAACTCTGCCTCCACATCAACCAAAACACAGCTAGGAATTATGGAGCAAAGAGAAGGGTCATAAGAAGAACTGAAGAGCTAGGTAATAGGCAAATCCTTCTAAAGGTCATCTGAAAAATTTGAGAATTTCTCTCAAAAGAAGATTCTAAGTACTGACTGTCATGATTAGATTTTCATCACAAAATACATATTGATGGGTGGGTAGATGGCGTTTTGGTTCCAGTGTAGAAAATCAATTAAAGGAAAGCAAAAGGAAGATCAGAAAGTACTGACTGTCATGATTAGATTTTCATCACAAAATACATATTGATGGGTGGGTAGATGGCATTTTGGTTGCAGTGTAGAAAATCAATTAAAGGAAAGCAAAAGGAAGATCAGACACTTGAAATCAAATTTCCAGTCCCAATTTGGATGTGCTCGAAGGATCTCTTAAGCAGGACTAACCTCACAAAAAGGTCAAGTAGGGAATCTACTCTTAGTGTGTTACATTTAAAGTATTCTGGGAACTTGGGGCCTTAGACCCAGCTCCTAACAGTGCTGGGCTCTGAAATTATTCTGACATAGAAGCATTTTGTGATCTTTAGGATTTACTTCTAATGAAAATTAAAGTAACCCTGAGATCTTTTGCCTTGAGAGAGTGGGTTTATCAAATATTTCCCAAATTCCTTAACTCCTTAAATGAATATTTAAAAGGGCA
>NW_007733225.1:55335-62072 GCF_000696425.1 Galeopterus variegatus
CTTTTGCCTTGAGAGAGTGGGTTTATCAAATATTTCCCAAATTCCTTAACTCCTTAAATGAATATTTAAAAGGGCACACTGACACTCAGGTTATAATACAAAGTAGATGTTCAATTAATCTTTAAATGAATAAATAAAGGAAGAAATGGAGAGAATAAAATAATGAATTAAAAGAGACATATGGGATTTGGGGGTTGTGGGGGGGAGGTTAACAGAGGCAGCCTTTGCCTGTGAGAGAGAAAGTGAGAATTTTCTGAGCTTCTTAAGTTCCTGAATTGTCACAGATTTGCTGGGGACCAGTCCTGCTGTATGAGAATACTTTTTATCCAATGTATATCAGAAGTACCCAAAGAATAAAAATAAATAGATTTAAAAAAAAAGAAAAGAAACAAAGAAGAGTTTAGTGGATATTGATATAGGTATAACATGGAAAAGGTGTTCTATTTAAAAATAGAGCAGTCACAAATGAAACCCCAGTTTTTCTACTTTTCTCCTTTTGCAACACCCCTCCTCACTATTGCTTATATAATCTTTATTGTTTGTTAAACTTCCTGCTGTATTTGTCTTCATGGTCTGAGTTAAATCTGGAAGAAAGGGGAGGAGGGGACAGAAAATGAAATTTATTCTTAAGAAATATTTCTTACTAAACACAGGAACTGCTCCATATGACCTAGGAAGCAGGACTCTCCGTGAATTCAGGTTCTATTTTTGACAGTCAAAAGAATCCAGGCAGGCAGGTTCAGTTCAGATAAGCATCCGGATTTGGGGATGGTTATCTGAAGCTTTGCCTGTCATTACATTTCACAGCAATGAAAGNTCCGGATTTGGGGATGGTTATCTGAAGCTTTGCCTGTCATTACATTTCACAGCAATGAAAGAACATCTACTCTTAATTTCCAAATCAATGAAGAAGATTCAATGGATGTCTCAGCTTGTTTTCTTGCCCAAGTCACTGTAATATTTCCCAGATTTGCACTTTGCCTTTCTAAGTATGCGGGTATCAGTGAGTGATCAGTACATCCCATCCTGTTTGCAGATAAATTGCTTCCTACCCAGACAAGGGCGTCTTAACTGATCCTGAAAATAGAGGTCAGGATGAAAAGGTGTCCTTGCTGTTTCTCATGAAGGGCATTTTAATGGCCACAGTTCCAGCTGCTGAGAAGCTAAAATAACAAAGAGAATTATTTGGAAAAGAAGGTGAGAACCTTCTTATCATGAGGTCTCATTGCAAGACTGGCCCATCACTTAAACCAGGAAAAGCATTCAGAGTTAGAATGAATATAGTCAGAATGAATTAGCTACAAAAAGAAGTGCCTTCTGGAGTTAATTCCAGTTTAGCTGTGTCCTGCTTCAAAAAAAAGGGTATTACATATTATTGTAATCATGAAACAGGGCTTCAGGGTAGCTTCTAAGATGACAGTAAAATTTAGTTTCTCAATCTGGGAGAGTTTATACAGGTATGTTCAGTTAGAGGAAATTCATAAAGTTTATGATATATACATATAAACACAACTTTATGTATGTAAATTATATGTCAATAAAAATAAAATCCTGCTACCTATTTATTTGGGAGAGCTACAGGAATTCATCACTAAACTTCTCAAAACAGTGGCCCATTTCACATCCANTTGGGAGAGCTACAGGAATTCATCACTAAACTTCTCAAAACAGTGGCCCATTTCACATCCAGTCATACCTACCCCCCAGTTGTGTCTCTTAACATTTTTACCATAAAACTAGCTTTTAAAGTGTCCTCAGAGTAGTGTCCATTCATAGAATTCTGGTAAGATTTTTTGAGGTTAGATGGGTCAAGGTAGGAAGATGAGCCATGGGACATTGTTCAACTCCATTGTTGTTACATATTGAGGAGCCAGAAGATGATGAAAGAGACATCCCCAAATGTAACAAATATGAAAACAATTACTTACTGTGCTTGCCTGCAGTGGCTGCTTGTAGTGCAGTTGAAAACCGATTACCTCTACTGCTAGATAGGTAAGAATGTCACCATTACCTGTGGGCAGGATGTGGACAGCTGTTGAAAAACAAGATGCAAGAGATAAGATCTAGAAACACTTTTTCTGTTGCTCAAGTCCTCTCACCCACCCCATGTGTCCCTTGAAACAACTAGTCTGGCGGACTTCTCATTACAAATTTTAAATAATTTATTTTGACTGTTATCTCTCCATTGTCTTGGTAACATGGAACAATATCTTGCTTCTTCACTAGTTCTCTTCATTATTCTAAACTCGAATCACCATTCCAAGGCTTGTGTAAAGGTCAAATCAAGGTCAAGTAGTCCAGAGCAGAAATTTCTAGTTCAAATGGATCTATGAGTTCCAGCAAGGGATCTAAGAACCCCTGAAATTATATGCAAATACTTTATGTATACACACTTGCACATGTTCTTGAAACAGGTCTCTTCCATTCATGACAACTTTTTCATATATTCATAAGCCCCCATAGTTTAAGGACCACATGAATGGATTCTTTTTGGCAGGATCTGGACACTTCATTGCCTTTTTATTTGTCCTCCTCTAAAGCCGGTACATTCTTAATAAGGGACAGAGTTTCTGTGGTTTCAAGCAGGAATAGCCACCTCCCTCACTGGTCTTGATCCCCTGTAGAGGCAGGTATACCCAGCCTATAGCTGTCATGAGTAGGTNTTGGGAGAGCTACAGGAATTCATCACTAAACTTCTCAAAACAGTGGCCCATTTCACATCCACTCATACCTACCCCCCAGTTGTGTCTCTTACCATTTTTGCCATAAAACTGGCTTTTAAAGTGTCCTCAGAGTAGTGTCCATTCATAGAATTCTGGTAAGATTTTTTGAGGTTAGATGGGTCAAGGTAGGAAGATGAGCCATGGGACATTGTTCAACTCCATTGTTGTTACATATTGAGGAGCCAGAAGATGATGAAAGAGACATCCCCAAATGTAACAAATATGAAAACAATTACTTACTGTGCTTGCCTGCAGTGGCTGCTTGTAGTGCAGTTGTAAACCGATTACCTCTACTGCTAGATAGGTGAGAATGTCACCATTACCTGTGGGCAGGATGTGGACAGCTGTTGAAAAACAAGATGCAAGAGATAAGATCTAGAAACACTTTTTCTGTTGCTCAAGTCCTCTCACCCACCCCATGTGTCCCTTGAGACAACTAGTCTGGTGGACTTCTCATTACAAATTTTAAATAATTTATTTTGGCTGTTATCTCTCCATTGTCTTGGTAACATGGAACAATATCTTGCTTCTTCACTAGTTCTCTTCATTATTCTAAACTCGAATCACCATTCCAAGTCTTGTGTAAAGGTCAAATCAAGGTCAAGTGGTCCAGAGCAGAAATTTCTAGTTCAAATGGATCTATGAGTTCCAGCAAGGGATCTAAGAACCCCTGAAATTCTATGCAAATACTTTATGTATACACACTTGCACATGTTTTTGAAACAGGTCTCTTCCATTCATGACAACTTTTTCATATGTTCATAAGCCCCCATAGTATAAGGACCACATGAATGGATTCTCTTTGGCAGGATCTGGACACTTCATTGCCTTTATATTTGTCCTCCTCTAAAGCCGGTACATTCTTAATAAGGGACAGAGTTTCTGTGGTTTCAAGCAGGAATAGCCACCTCCTTCACTGGTCTTGATCCCCTGTAGAGGCAGGTATACCCAGCCTATAGCTGTCATGAGTAGGTAAGTTGGCAGCTATTAACTTAGGGCTGCCCCATCTCCAGAGAATAATCCCCCACCTTACTATGCGACTTCACTCACAGGGATGGGAATGGTCCACATCTGATAACCACTGACACAAAATACCAAAGTCCTGCCCCAGTGCTTACAGGAGGCACCAAGTCCATGATAATTCACACTTCAGGGCATCCTTTGGGATCAGGCTGAAGCTCAACTCCAGTTGATACCACGTCCCTGCTCAGCAACTTCTTCTGCCCCATCTACCTCCCTCAGTCACCTTTTCCTGAGATCACCCAAATCTTTGTGTCAGGCTCTTCTTTTGCAGAACCCAATCTAAAAGAATAGTCCATGCTCTTAAACCCTTCAGCTTATTTATGTTGCTGTTTCTTTCATAGTGTTAATTGTCTAATTGAGGTCATTTTGTGGGATCATTAACTTTGAATTAGTTCTATGATTAAAAATCTTAATTATTATAACATCTAAATGTTTTCTGGGCCTGTTTATTTAGAAATATAAACAACATTTTGGACTTATATAAGACTATTTTTCATCAGCTGTGGGTGGCAATTGTTATTATGACTAACTCTAAATGAAAATAATTTATTTGACATTTTTAAATTAACCACAAATGGAATTATAATGTGTCTACTTTCTGTCTACATATTTACTACCTGACCTTTTTTCTCTCTTTCATTTTTTCATGTATACAAGTAATTGGAGCCATGTTCTTGGATGAGAGTTCAGTTTACAAACTTGTAGGTCTAGCTTGTTTCTGGAAGATCACTCAAATTTTGAAGACAGACAAATTATCTTGCCACCCTCACAACTTGGCTCATTCCTTAAGTGTGAGCCATCAGGTAATGTATTCCTGATAACCTGTACATGTGGCATAGATACTTGACTATAATACAGTAACTGTTATTCCATAAGTTCTTCAAATGTGCTAGGCCCTGTGCCCTGTGCATGCATTATTTCATTTAAGGATCAAAACATTCCTATAATGCAGGTAAAGTAAAAGGGTAAAAAATGTATACCATGATGATATTTGAAAAGCAAAAGCAAAAGTGGTGATATTAATATCAGATAATGTAGATTTTAGAGCAAAGAAAGATTTTAAATCAGTAATCTAATCATACTTCAGAAACTAGGAAAAAAAGAGCAAAATAAACCCAAACCAGACATAAGAAAAGAAATAATGAAGATAAGAACAGAAATCAATGAAAATGAAAACAAGAAAACAGTAAAGAAAGTCAATGAAATACAAGGCTGTTTCTTTCAAAGAAATCAATAAAATTGGTAAATTTTAGCAACACTGAGAAAAATAAAGAGACAAGACACAAATTACCAAAGTTAGAAATTAAACAGGTATGCCACCATGGATCCTATAGCTAGTAACAAAATAATATTATGAACAACTTCACACTCAAAGACAACAACTTAGAAGAAATGGATAAATCCCTCAAAAGCCACAAACTACAAAAATACAATGAAGAAAAAATAGATTATCAAAATGGTCATTGTAGAGCTAGGGGCTGGGTCTGGAGCTTACAGGCCCCTCGAGCCCATTGTCCAGACTGTGTCACAAAACCTTCCACATGCAGGTCTATGCGCTAGGTAACAGAAAAAGGTCCTGGGAGCAGTGGGTGAAAAAACAATAGGCTTTATTGTTAGACTCAAGCTCTGCTGACCAGCAGTTCAGAGCTGCTTCTTCATACACCAAAGAGCACACAAAAATAGCAACAAGCCAAAAGATACACCAGCATGCATGTGTACTAACTCTACTCCCACGCAACTTGTTTACAAAGAATGTGCTATAACACACCCAGCCAGACCTGAGGTGAGGGGGCCTGAATAAACTACTTCATTTTCCTCACAGTCCTATATTTATTTATTCAAGAAACTGAATTTTTAATTTAAAAGCTCCTGAATAAAATCTCCACACTAAGATAGTTTTACTGAAGAATCCTACCAAACATTTAAAGAAAAACTAGCACCAACTTTATACAATCTCTTCCAGAAAATTGAATATTTCCCATCTCATTTTATGAAGCTAATATTACCTTGACATGAAAATCAGAAAAAGACAGTACCAAAGGAAAAAAAAATACTACACATCAATGTCTCTCATGGATTTAGACAAAAATCCTCAACCAAATAATAGCAACTCAAATCCAATAATACATAAAAAGAATCATACACCGTGACCAAGTGGGATTTATTCCAGTTATGTAAGATTGATTTAATTGAAATTTAATCACTCTAATCCACCATAACAGGCTAAATTTTAAAAGAATCACATGATCAGAACAACTGATGCAGAAGAAACATTTGAATACATCCAAAACCTTGGTCATGTTAAAAACTCTAAGCACATGAGGGAAAGGAAACTAATTCCACCTGATAAAGAACATTTATGAAAACCTGACAGATAACAATGTATTACCATTGAAACATCAAATGCTTTTCCCCATGATGGGAACAAGTCGCCAGTCTTAAGTAACATTGTAGTGGGAGTTGTAGCCCCTGCAATTAGGCAAAAACAAAATAAAATAAAGAAAATAATTAACCAAGGAAAGACATATAGATTGTATTGGGCAGGAAGAAACAAAAATTTCCTATTTGCAAATGACTAGACCGTCTACTTACAAAATCCCACGGGATATACAAAAACAAAAATCTAGAACTAATAAATGTTTAGCAAGGTTGCAAAATTCCGTACCAACACATAAAATATCAATTGCCATATCTATATGCTAATAAAGAACATGAACATGTGGGAAAAAAACCTAAAAACAATACCATTTACGATCATTTTAGAGGAAATGAAATATTTAACTATAAACATAACTGAACATTTATAGGATCTGTGTGCTAAAAATTATAAAATATTTGTGATAGAAATGAGAAAACATCTCATAAATGGAGAGACTATCAGGGTAACATATATGAAGACTCAACAAAGTAAAGATAACAGTTATCTCTGAATTATTTATAGGTTTAACAAAATTCCTAAAAAAATTCTACTAGAGTTTTGTTTGTTTGTTT
>NW_007733225.1:63485-66350 GCF_000696425.1 Galeopterus variegatus
TTTTCCTTATCCAGTTGTCCATCGATGGACATTTAGGTTGGTTCCATATCTTGGCTACTATAAATAGATCTGTGATAAACATGGGAGTGCAAGTATTGCTTCGACCTGATAATTTCCATTCTTTTAAGTATGTACCCAGAAGTGGGACAGCTGGATCACATGGAAGTTCTATCTGTAGTTTAAACCACACATCTTATACTACAATCAAAAATGAATTTACTCATNATTATTTATAGGTTTAACAAAATTCCTAAAAAAATTCTACTAGAGTTTTGTTTGTTTGTTTTTGGTAGACATGTACAAACCTATTCTAAAATTTATATGAAAAGATACAGGCCAAATAGTAGGTAAATCATCTTGAAAACAAAGTATAATGCAAGAGAATTTACTCTACCCAGTGTTACAGTCTGCTGTAAACATACAGCAATCAAGATAGTATGCTGTTGGTGAAGAGATACAAGCATAAATAAATGGGAAGAGATCCCAGAAATATGCCTACATAAACATGCCAAATTGATTCTTGAGAGAGGTCGAAAAGGAATTCTCTGGAGAAAGCATATGTTTGTCAACAAATCGTACTGTAGACACTGAACATACATAGACAAAAAACAAAAACCTTCAGCTTAAACCACACATCTTTTTTTTAAATTGAAATATAATTGATTGTACGTATTTGTGGCGTACAGAGTTGAACTTATCAATACCTATGTACAATATGTGATGATCAAATCAGGATAATTAGTATATCAATCATTGTAAAACATAATCATTCTTTGTGACTCTTTCCCAATTTCTCACTACCCCACCATCACCCTTTCCCACCTCTTGTAACCACCGTTACTGTTCTCTCCTTTGGAAAGTTCAGCATATTATGACTTTGTATTCTTCTCTCTCTCTCCCTCTCTCCCTCTCTCTCTCTCTTCCCCCACCCCTTTCTTTCTCTCAGTTATGAGTAAGGACATGTGGTATTTCTCTTTCTGTGCTTGCCTTATTTCACTTAACATAATTTTCCCCAAGCTTATCCTTGTTGCTGTGATTGGCAGAATTTCATATATATATATTTTTAATGGCTGAGTATATTCCATTGTGTATGTATACCACCTTTTCCTTATCCAGTTGTCCATCGATGGACATTTAGGTTGGTTCCATATCTTGGCTACTATNTTGAGACTTAGGTAAAGAGCTGTTAGAACTGACACCAAAATAATGACCCAAAAAGGACAAATTGATAAATTGAATCTCAACATATTTCAAACTTTTCTTCTGTGAAAGACTTCTTAAGATAATGGAAAAACAAACGAGAGACAGTAAGAAAATATTTGCAAACGACATATTCAACAAAGAAATCCTATCTAGACTATATAACCAACTCTTGAAAGTCAACTTAAAAACAAAAGATCCTGAATAGACATTTCATAAAAGAGAATAAATGTATAAATGGCAAATTAGCCATTAGAGAAATGCAAACTGAAACTACAATAAGATATCACTACATGCCTGTTGGAATGGATACAATAATAATAATGGTAACACCAAAATCTGCTTAGGATGCAGAGAAACTGGATCACTCATAAATTGTGGGCAGGACTAAATAACAATAACACCAAAATCTGCTTAGGATGCAGAGAAACTGGATCACTCATAAATTGTGGGCAGGACTGTAAAATGGTATGGCTACTCTTGACCATGTATAGTAGTTTCTTGCAAAACTAAACAAGCACTTACCATACGATCTGCAAATTACATTCATGGGTATGTATCTCAGGGAAATTAAAACTTATGTTGACACAAAGATCTGTATGTAAATATTCGTAGCAGTTGTAATCATAACAACCCAAAGTGGAAACAGCATACATGTTTTTCAGCCAGTGAATGGGTGAACAAAATGTGGGGCATACATAAGATGGAATATTACTCAGCAATAAAAAGGAACAAACTATTGACACACACAACGGCTTGCATGAATGACCAGTGAATTATGCTGAATAATACAGTTAATCTCCAAAGCTTACATACTATATGATTCCATTTATACAACTTTCTTAAAATGACAAATTTATAGAAATGGAGAACACACTAGTGATTAGGTATTAGGGAACACAGGGATTAAGGATGTGAGGTCTGACGAGGCAGAGGTGCATTGACTCTTAATGGGTAATGAGAGGGATTTTTGTGGTGGTGGAATTTCTCTGTCTCTGTACTATATCGATGCCAATATTTTCATTGTGATAATGTATCAGTAGTTTTTCAAGAAAAGGGAAACTGAATAAAGAACACATGAGATTCCTGTATTATTTCTCCCAATTACATGTAAGTCTAAAACTATTTACAAGTAAAAAAACTAATCAAAAAAGTTAAATTCATTAATTTTCATACAAATAAACAATTAACGTGTGTTAAATATTTTATGCAACTGAATTAATGAAGAAACCACTAAGATATTAGATTGACTCAAAGGAGAATATGGAAAACACACATACAGAGTTATACAGGCCGTCATGGATGATAAAATAAATTTTCTAATAGATGTAAAACTGGTTAATCTCCTATAGGGTAATAAAATGTAATGTTTGGTGTAATCCTTCCTACAGGACAGTACAGAAATCTATTGTATTCCAGTGTGGGGAAAAAATTTATTTGCATTAGTATGTTTGAGAATCATTTTATTTCCTACCATTTTTTTCTACAAATTCACTTCTACTCCTACAGAGTCATAAAATAGCTGGGTCCATAATATGTAGTTAAAGGCCTTCACCCTTATAGAATCAGAGCACCCCAGAGAGTTTGCTATGCAATACCCAGCACTGAAAGGACATCCAATAATTTCTTTTACCTATTTTTAAATTTTGTGAAAAATTTCCTTAT
>NW_007733225.1:66936-68296 GCF_000696425.1 Galeopterus variegatus
TGTTCTTTGTGTTTCACATGTATTAATCCTTATGACGGCTGAGTTAGATGCAATGATTAATCCCATTTTCAGTTTGGGGAACTGAGGCATAGAAAGACTAAATATTAAGGTCATACAGATAGTAAGTGGTGGAATGGGAATTTGAATCTAGAAGGTTTGGATCTCGATTCTGTGCTCATAATGATATGCACAAGACATAAATGCAATTTCCTCAAGAAATTGTGCTCATTCATCACTCCTACTCCAACTGAAGTTTTCTTCAAATAGAAAACCATGAGTTTGATCCTTGGTGGTAGCCCTGAAAACATTTTTACCTGCTTCATTTGGCCATGAGTATATTAAACTGGTATTTAAGAAGTTGATATAAAATGACAATTCCTAAGAGTTAATGTGAGACAGATTAAACAAATCTGTAGTTTATGCCTTCATTATTATTTTTTATTTCTTCTAGATGATATATACTGCACTTAAGAAATTTGAAGATTTTTCAGCAATGTGAAAATTATGAATCTAAAATGAATTTGTTTGAACTTTATTTCACAATGAAGAGTAAATAAAATGCAACCCAGAAAAAAAATACCTGAAAATTAAAGTCAAATGCTTTTGGCACTTAATGAGTTTTAATTAGCAATGGTAGTAACTTCCGTACATTATTTCGTGTCACAGAACTTGTGCAAAGAATACTGGCTTCTTGCCCTCATTGTGTTTGAAATGTGGAAACTATTAGAAATTATTGCTCATGCAAGGAAACTACCATGAAGTTTTAGGAATTTCAGGAGGCTATGAATAATATAGGTTGAGTAAGGAAATAAGCATTCATGTGGCCCTTCTTCACAGGTTTTGTTTTTCTGAGTGTGAAGTTATAGACTTGGTATTTTATCATTCTCATAGCCTATTTTTGTGATTAAAAACTTTTAACTTAGTAGTTGCAGGCAGATGCAATGCTAATGTTGATATTTTCTCCTGAAAGGAAATATAATTTGGTAATCTCTTAATGAGATGCTGGTTCTCAAAAAACGTATCTGGTAAATTCATCTTTTGAAGTACACATTCTAAAAGCTTGGACAACACTGAATATTAATCAGAACACTTTCTTTCAGGTCACCCAGCTGGTAACTTCCAGTGCCTCAAGTCACACAACTGAGATCTAGTGGAAATTAATTCATTGTCAACTCTGGCTCTAGACCTCTGCTCACCAGCATGTCTCTTCATTAAACAGAGTAAAGATTTTGTCATACTCTACATTGCCCAAAAGGTAGCACTCAGACTTCTCCCTGTGGTGATTCAGAGCTCAGTGTTGGAGCTGAGCTGAGCCTGGTCTTTGTATCATGCTTCACCCTGACCTGGCAGGAGACATGTC
>NW_007733225.1:69407-71369 GCF_000696425.1 Galeopterus variegatus
AGTTGCTCATGGCTCACAGCTGCCTTCTCTTCTCAAAACTTCCCCTTGAGCAACGGGAGCCATTCCACCCAGCGATACATGGTGAGTTCCATTACCACTGGATAAATGGCTGGTAGCCCACGAGTGACGGATGAGAAGGTGCAAAAGCTCTGCACTTTCTATCCAGACCTGTGGTGCCATTCACATTCCTAAGTTCCACATGACATCAGATTGGGGTTAGACTTCAGCTGAAATACCTATCTGCATAGCCGCTGCTTCTTTCTTGCACTTTCCTCATTCCCTTATTGGTTTCTCCTGAGAGCATTCCCTTAGTAAATTATTTTCATATGCTCATACATGCATGTGAATGCACACACACACACACACACACACACACACACACATCAGTCTCTGCTTTTAGGAAATATAACCAAAGCAAACATTCATTGAAAGCCACCAGGAAATCATAGTAGGAGGGGGATAAGTCTCCATGAGAAAAGGGGAAGAACTTGTATTTAACATACAAAGGGATAAATGAAATTACTGCTTCTACAGGACTCTGAAGCCAGAATGCTCTGGATATTTAAACAAATGTATTTAATTTCCTGCAATGGGAAATTAAATGCCTATGGTAATATGATGTCACTGGAAATTGATATTTTAAAAAAGTATAAGTTACAACATAATTTATGAAATGAGAAGCCTTTCAGAAGTTGGCATCATGTATTTCTATGGTAGGGGAAAAGCCTAGCAAATCTTTATACATAGCCCTCCAGATCTACTTAAGATTTGGGAGGCTTTCGCTTTTTACAGATACTGAAAGATGAACATAACAGATTCAACAACTAATTTCAGTAGTGATTCTCACAGTCTGAAAACTCATTTTAACTTAATGCCATTGTTTGCTATCTAGTTTAAATTTCCTTTCTTTCTTATGTCCTATGTAGACTTAAGGAGCTGCTGAACACAATGTTCACTTTACTTTCACTAGAATTGTTCTTCCTCTCTTTTTTGGGCAGAAATGAAATGAGGGTTCTTATTCATCTACTAAAGGGACAGGGACAGGGCTCTCTTGGAACTCCCTTTGGTTGCAAACACATAAATACTCTAGATAAAATATGCTCCTAAGCTTAAATGGAAGAAATAAATTGAGGCTCTAGAAACACAGAGGAAATTAAAGCTAGGATGGCAAAATACCAGCTGATAATTGGGTAGCCTGGGGCAGTCATGGGTCTAATCGCATATGCTAGGATTTGACGGTGACATGGTAAAGCTGTCAGGAGCTCTGCTGAACTGGAAGAGAGGCTGAGCTTACAGGTGTCAGAGTAGCTGATTAAAGAAAGAAGCCAAAAATGAAAGAGTTAAGCCTTTAGTCACTACTGTCATAGCATAAGCAAGAGGCAAAAACCAGTGGAAACGCTGACACCCTTTTTTCCATTTTCCCCCATGGAGGGGAGCACTGGTTGAGCATCAAGTGGTTCCGTGCAGAAGTGGGGTTCCTGGGGGTCATCTCACTGTGGAGGAAACCCTGAACAAAAGGCTTCAGCAGCCTTATGGTCCCTGAGGTTGCGGGGAGAGCAAGTGGGAAGGGCTAAAAGTGGGAAAATCCTGGGTACTGAGTCAGAGTGAGGAGAGTGTCTTCAAGGACTCCCTTCTTTCTCTGAAAGAAGGCCTCAGCAGAGGTGCCTGAGGAAGACCTCAGCCCAAAGTCTCAGATAAAGACACCCACGCATGAAGGTGTCAGGCTAGGCAAGCATGTATGTGAACAGCATGACCAGCCGGGAAGCCCAAGACCTTGACTGCAACTCCCTGAGAGATGCAGACACTCAGCATACACAAGGCTGCTGTGTGAAAGGCAGCTTTCCCCCTGAGGTCTGCCAGGCAAAGCCTTTGTAATTGCCTAAGGTCAGGCCCAAGAAATCACAGAGGATTTTCCCCAGAAGCCAGACTCCTTAAATGCCATAAAGATGGGTAATTTGTTCT
>NW_007733225.1:71451-77792 GCF_000696425.1 Galeopterus variegatus
ACCTTGACTGCAACTCCCTGAGAGATGCAGACACTCAGCATACACAAGGCTGCTGTGTGAAGGGCAGCTTTCCCCCTGAGGTCTGCCAGGCAAAGCCTTTGTAATTGCCTAAGGTCAGGCCCAAGAAACCACACAGAGGATTTTCCCCAGAAGCCAGACTCCTTAAATGCCATAAAGATGGGTAATTTGTTCTTGAGCTTGTTTGACAACATAGCAGTGGAACTTACAGCCTTGCATTAGGCTAGGACCATGGAAGATCTTTCTCTTTTGTAAAAAGACAAATAAATTACCTTTATCCACTAGTCCACAAAGGGGAGAAATAAAAGCTTCTTTTTTCCTGGATCTCTATATGTAACAAAACGTCACATGAGAAGTGCAGGACCCAGGGCTATTTATCTTCCTCTGTGGGTTTGGAGTCCAATTTATACTTCATACATGTTGGGAGAATCTTCTTAAACCATTTAGGATCTATCAAGTCAAAGACTTAAAGAACGTGGTAGGTTCTTGGTAGCAACCATTCCAGAGTAGAGTGCACAAGATTTCCACAGAAAACACTAAATGACCAATCTGAGATAAAAATGAGTTGATAGTTAATAAAAATTACTAATGACAGAAAAAAACAATCCACTGCGAGGGATAGTCATGTGAATTGTTAGTCATATAGTGAGTATGCACTTAGACACGTAGTAGTAAAACTGCAAAACATCAAAACAAAGAAAAAAATCTTATAAGAATTTTTAAATCAAAAATAATAAAGACCAGGGAACAATGACAAAATATCTTCAATGGATATTTGAAAAGTACTGTCAGAAAAGAAGAAACCGAACTGTAGTTTTTGAAGATAGTAACAAAGTCTGCAGATAAGTAAAATATTATGAAGTTTTATTTTAGGATACAAAATCAACATGCAAAATCAATAGCATTTCTACATACCGGCCCCAAACAATTAGAAAATGTAATACATTTTATAAAGATTTCCTTCACAACTGGGGCAACCCTCACCCCCTAAAAAATCAAGGAGTGAAAAGAGTCAAACAAGTTTTTGAAGAAAATTATTTAATATTATTATAAATCATTAAAGAAAATCTTAATATATTGAGGGAGAAACCATATTTATAGGTGGGAAGGCAATGTGAATTTCCATAAACTGATCTACAGATATAAGACATTTTCAATTGAAAGCACAAAACTTTTTGAAGAAAATTATTTAATATTATTATAAATCATTAAAGAAAATCTTAATATATTGAGGAAGAAACCATATTTATAGGTGGGAAGGCAATGTGAATTTCCATAAACTGATCTACTGATATAAGACATTTTCAATTGAAAGCACAAAATGATTTGAATTTTTTCACAGATCTCGACAAACGAATTAAAATCTTATGGAATAAAAGTAAATCTTAAGACTTTTAAGACAAATTTGAAAAACAGCAACAAAGGGCATTTATCTTACCAGATATGAGCACTAGTGATATAGTTACCGGGACAGTGAGGTGTTGATGTAAATAGACAATTGCTGTGCTAGTGTGTATTCATTAGACTAATCACAGAATGGAGAGCTTGGAAACAAGCCCACGTTTATATGAATATTTTTTCTATAACAGAAGCTGTATTACAAATGACTCTAGATAGAATGAAGCAAAAGATAAAATTATATTACACCACATGTTACACAAAAATAAATTTCAGACAGAGTTCTAGATTCTAAATGTGAACAACAAATACTTTAAAGCTTTTAGGAGACCCTATAAGAAAATCTCTTGATGACCACAAAGTAAAGTAGAATTTCAGAAACAAATCAAAATACACAAACCATAAAGTAAATGAGTGATAAATTGACCACGTTAAAATGAATAAAATCTGTGGAAATAAATAACACCATGAACAAAGTAAAAATCCACAGCACAGACTGGTAGAAGATGTTAACAATGAGCATAGCCACAAAAGGCTTAGTAGCCAAACTACATAAAGCATTTTTCCAAAACATAAGGAAAAAAACCAAACAAAAAATAACCCGAAAGAAAAAGGGCAAGAGGTGAATGCACAAGTCTAAGAAGGAGAAAACTAAATGCCAATAAACAAGAAAAATGCTACTTATTCTTAATAGTACAGAGAAATATAAATTGACACAATACTGAAATCTGTATAGTAATTTCTCATAAAAATTAAAGTAGATTTAAAAAATAGAAATCTGATAACTTCAAAAGGATGTGAAGATGGAAGGAAATGTACATTAATTAAGGTAACGACACTATCAGTTGAAACAGAAACTCACAATTATAGTGGCTTAATATAATAAATGTTCCTTTGTTACTCTTACTCCAGGCCAGTGAACATATTTCTGATCAGACATCCTCTGATGAGGTCATTTGGGAGGCCTGGTTCTTCTCATATTGAAACTGAGCTCTTTTCAAGATCCTCAGAAAATTCCCCATTCAGCTGATAGATGGGAAAACACCATGGGGAAGGCTCAGTTCTCACAGTGATTGAAAGACACATATCTCTTCTACTCATATGCCAACAATACAGTGCTTTGGCAACACCTAACTGTAAAGAAGACTGGGAAATGGAGACAAACTTTATGCTCAGGAGGAAAAGGAAACTATTTCATAGACACACCGTAATCTCTTGTCACATAATGAAACACTAGTATATTGAGACTATTTTTCATAAAATGTAGTAGTTAAAATGAATTTTAAAAATTAAATGTAGATAGAAATTAAGTGTCGATAGATTTGAAAATGTAAATTAAATTAATATAAGATAGTAGATAATGTAAAAGGTGCAAAACAATGCATGCAATATTTAAATTTTACACAACAACAATTTCTATTTTTTTGAATATATGCATATAGCAATAGTGTAAAAACATGCAGGGGATGATATATATCAACTTCAAGATAACAATAAGCTCTGGGGATAAAATGATGAGAAAGGGCTTGTAGATAGTTTGATTTCTTAAAAGAGAAAAAGATCTGAAGCAAATCTAGCAAAATAACATCATGTGTTAAAACTAAGTTTTGTGAACAAGGATAGCTGTTATATACCAGCCCCAATGTATATTTGAAATGCATATTAATAATTTATTGCTCTTTCACTCTGTCCGAAATACAGAAGTTGGAAGCATAAGTTGTCAATATACAATAGCTTATGTAGTTACTAAGTGGCAATGAAACCATCATGTCTTAATTTTCTTAATTCTTGTATCTAATCATATAATTTGTAATATCATTTCTGTTACCCCATATAAACATTAATTAGAGGCCTCTTGTCCTCAGAATCCCATGCAACTTTGACTTGGTGAGTCAATGCTCCTTAGTGATGTTAATTCTTGATTTCTAGGTTCTTTCAGCTTCTCTGTTCTGTCTCCTGAAAAGACTGAGATCCATTTACATTTCCTTGCGGTTGTGAGTTTTAACACTGTGGTTTCTACTGTAAGAATCAACACTTCTTCAAATTAGCTTTCTGGGGTTTAAATTTCCTGGTGCTGAAAGTCTCAGAAAAAAAAAAAAATTGCTCAAAGATAGCAGACCATAATGGTTAAAGCTTCCAAAAGATTCATCTCAAATTAGGGGATGTCATAGCTTCCTGATGAGGAGAAGGGATTCTGGAAGCAAGCTACTTGGGTTTGGACAATTTAACTGAATTTAAATGTATCTGTTCATCTACAATAAGAAGTTAATATATAAGTAAATATAGATAATATGGATAACTAATCAATACTAACATGTAGATATTATTAAGGCCTACCCCAGAAGGTTTTTATTATAAAAATAATAATTTTATTAAAGGGCTTTTAGTGATATAGTATTTGCAAAGTGTTCAGAAGAGTTTCTGGCACACAATAAGTACTTTATAAGTGTTTACTACATAAAGAATTCTCACTTTTTAGAGAACCTAATTTTTGCTGGGCTGGAATCTTTTTGTAACTGTGAGTGTGGAAGCTTCCAGACTTGTTGATGCAATGCCGGGTTGACGTAAGATGTAATACCAAAATAAATTATTGAAGAACAAATCACTCCTAATAGGTGGATTTGTGGTTATACTTATTACCAAACAACAGCAAAATAAATCTCTCATGAGCAGATGACTTGAACAACCACAAATGACATATTGGAAGAGACGCTTATATCTGATAAATGTAGGATTATTAACAATGAGCTGAACCCCCAACATTTTCTCCACACCTCAAAATCCACAGTAGCTGTCTGATGCCAAGATTTAAGAAGTATAAGTTTTTCTTTTAATTAATTAATTATTTTTATTTTGTCATTTTTTATTTTTTAAAAATGAAAAAATAATTTTGCTAGCCCCCCAACATTTTCTCCACACCTCAAAATCCACAGTAGCTGTCTGATGCCAAGATTTAAGAAATATAAGTTTTTCTTTTATTTAATTAATGATTTTTATTTTGTCATTTTTTATTTTTTAAAAATGAAAAAATAATTTTGCTAGAAAACTTTTAAAATTTTAGGATAGTGTACATTTACAGAAAAATTTTGAGAATATTACTGAGCTCCTAAATATACTACACCCAATTTCTCTTATTTTAACAGTATTATGATAAATCTGTCACAACTAATGAACCAATATTAATATGAGAGTACTTAAAAAGTTTATGAGAAATTTTATATTATCTTTTAGTTCTATTTTTCTATGAATTTTTTCAGATACCCTTGTACATTACTATATCTAAATAAGTCCATATGACATTAGTATTTCCTTATTTTCATCTAACGTCCTTTTTCCATTCCAGGATCCCATCCAGGGTACCACAGTACGTTTAGTCACCATGACTCTCTAGGCTCCTTTAGACTGTGATAATTTCTTATACTTTCCTTGTTTTTGATGACCTTTACAGTTCTGAGAGTAATGGTCACGCATTTTGTAGAATGTCCTTTACATTGGGTTTACCTGATATTTTCTCATTAGACTGGGTTATAGATTTTGGTGAAGGGGGAGGGGGACCCATCTTCATCACATCATATCCAGGGTACGTACAGCAACGTGGTTTATCGCTGAAGATATTAAACCCACCATATGTTTGAGGCGGTGTTTGTCAGATTCCTCCACTGCCCCTTTCCATGTGTCATATTCTTTGGAAGGTAGTTACTACCTTTAAAGAATGGGCAGTTAAACTCCACCTTTTTGAGGGGGAAGTATCTATGTAAATTATTTGTAATTCATCTGTATGAGAGATCGTCTATTTTCCCTATTTACTTACTTATATCTCTATGGACACAGATACTTTTCTAATATGTTGGGTTACAGGGTAATACTACATTATTTATTCAATTGTTTTAACTTTGGCCATTGGGAATTCTTTCAGTTGTTTCTTTTGTCACTTTGACATACCCTATCATTTTGTTTTTGAGTGCTTCCTTACTTTCTGGCATTACAAGATACTCCAGGGTCATCTGGTATATTTTTTATTAGCCTTAGAATCAGCAGTTTCTCAAAATAGCCCTGCTTCCTGTTATTGGAGAATGGTATTGTAAACCAAAATCTTGGTCCTGGGTGTGCCATTGCCCCTAGAGTGTCTGTACTTTTAGGCCATCTCAGTGGACAGAGCTAGGAATTCACGTGTGCATGCTAACCTGTGTATACACTCATATGCCTTAGTTAGTTTTACATATATCATTTTGTATTTATTTCAAGCTGAATATGAGTTGATAGTGATGTTCTCTACTCTCATCCAGTACTGCATGGCATAATTCTAGCTGCCTCTCTTTGTGTATCTCTAACTTCTCTCTCCAACAGTGAGAAACCAGGTTCCCATTATTTATTCGTGCAATCCCAGTATATTGTACAATGGTTCCAGAATTATTAACCTGTACCCTAATGAGAAACATCTTTACCAACTTGTTTACGTATAGTTTCTTTTGCCTTTAGTCTTATAGTTTCCACTCATTCCAAGGTTACTTAGGTAGACTCTTTTCCCCTCAACTCCCTCAGTGAGGTTATACCATACAGTTATAATACAATTAGATTTTATGTTACAATCTTTGTTTCACCCTGGGGTCTGAAATATTGTAATTGATTTTATAAATGTGTAAATATCAAGATTCTGTCTTTGTGTTGTAAATATTTGTGAGTTTTGACAAATACATAGTGTCGTGTGTCCACCACTACAGTATGATACAAAATAGTCCCACTGTCCTCAAAAAGATGACTGCTTTACCTATTTAATCTTCATTCTCCCCAACCCCCTAGCAATCACCGATCTGTTTTCTGTCTCTACAGTTTTGCATTTTCTAAAATATCATACAAAGGTAAAACTATAGTGTGTAGCCTTTTCAGACTGGTTCCTTTGACTTGCCAATACTACACATTTAAGA
>NW_007733225.1:78266-80042 GCF_000696425.1 Galeopterus variegatus
TCGTGTGTCCACCACTACAGTATGATACAAAATAGTCCCACTGTCCTCAAAAAGATGACTGTTTTACCTATTTAATCTTCATTCTCCCCAACCCCCTAGCAATCACCGATCTGTTTTCTGTCTCTACAGTTTTGCATTTTCTAAAATGTCATACAAAGGTAATACTATAGTGTGTAGCCTTTTCAGACTGGTTCCTTTGACTTGCCAATACTACACATTTAAGACCTGAGTGATAGTTCATTAACTTATATTGCTGAACAGTATTCCACTGTATGGATGCACCACAATTTGTTTATACACTCACCTGTTGAAGGACATTCCAGGTTTTGGTGAATATGACTAAGCTGCTCTAAACATTTGTGTGCATATTTTTGCATGGATGTAAGGTGCCAAATCAGCTAGATGATAGCTAGGTGTATAATTGTTGGATTGTACGGCAATATTATGTTTAGCTTTATAAGAAACTGTCAAACTATCTTTCGAAGGGATTGTTTCATTTTGCATCATGTCCAGCAATGAAGGAGAATCCCTATTGTTTCACTTCCTCACCAATTTTTCGTATTGCCCATCCCTCCTCCCCCACCTCAATTTTAGCCATTCTTGTAGGTGCGTAATGATATCTTATTGTTGTTTTAATTTGCCTATCCCTAATGACATGATATTGAGCATATTTTCATATGTTATTTGTCATCTGTATATCTTGTTTACTGAGATATCTGTTCAGGTCTTTTGCCCATTTTTTAATTGAGTTGTTTATTTTCTTATTGCTGAGTTTTAAATTTTATTAATATTTTCTTAACAAATGGTGCTGGTCTTTTCAATTTCTTAACAGTGTCCTTTGCAGTTTTAATTTTAATAAAATCTAACATTTCTTTATTCATGGATCCTGTTTTTTTTGTGTATATAATCTCATTACGAAACACAGTTACACAGATTGTCTCTTATATTTTTCTCCTTTAAGTTTTACCATTTTGTATTTTACATGTATGTCTTTGATTCATTTTGAGTCCCTTTTTTTGTATAAAGCATAAGATATAAGTTTAGTTTATTTTTTTGCATATAAATATCCAATTACTCCAGCACATTTTNATAAGATATAAGTTTAGTTTATTTTTTTGCATATAAATATCCAATTACTCCAGCACATTTTTGTTGTTGTTGTTGTTTGTTTGTTTGTTTTGGTGGCTGGCCTGTGTGGAGATACGAACCCTGACCTTGGGCCATAAGGCTGTGCTTTAACCAACGGAGCTAAATGGCCATCCCTAGCACAATTTTTTGAAAAGACCATTCTGTATCTATTGAATCGTTTTTGCATCTTTGTGAAATATTAGTTGACTATGTTTGTGCAGGTCTGTTTCTGGTCTTTGTATTCTATTCCATTCATCAACATGTCTATTCTTTTACCAATACCATATTGGCTTACTGAGAGGAGCTTTACGGTAAGTCTTGATATCCTGCAGTGTGAGTCCTCCAATTTTGTTCTTAGTATTGTGTTGGCTGGTGTAAATCCTTTGCCTTGCCATATAAATTTTAGAATCAATTTGTACATATTCACACACTCAAAAACATCTCATGGATTTTGATCGGGATTGCATTGAATTTGGACAGTAAGTTGGGAAGAATTGGCATAATGATATTGAGTTTTCCAAATCATGAAACAGAATATCTCATCATTAACTTAGATTCTTTTTGACTTATTTGGCCAGTATTGTGTAATTTTCGGCATACGTATTCTGTATCTGTTGTATTAAATTTTTTCCTCAGTACTTTATTTTT
>NW_007733225.1:80305-101863 GCF_000696425.1 Galeopterus variegatus
ATTTTCGGCATACGTATTCTGTATCTGTTGTATTAAATTTTTTCCTCAGTACTTTATTTTTGAATGTCTCTGTTGAGATATAATTCACATGTCACACAGTTCACCAATTTAAAGTGCACACCTCAAGGTTTTTTAGTATGTTCACAGAGTTGTACAGACATTGCTACCATCAACTTTAAACATTCATCACCCCCAAAAGAAACCCTGTACCCAATTACAGCCACTTTCTATTTCTTCCAGTCAGTAACAGGTAACCACTAATTTACTTTCTGTCTGTACAAACTTGCCTATTCAGGATATTTGGTATAGTGGAATTATACAATATACAGCCTTTCGTGCCTAACTGCTTTCACATAGCATAATATTTCAAGGTTCATCCATGTTGTAACATGTATTAATACTTCATTTCTTTTTATCATGGAATGTTATTTTATTGTATGAATATACCACATTTTGTTTACATATTCATTAGTTAAAGTATGCTAGGTTTGGTTCCACTTTTTGGCTAATTAAACTAATGCTGCTAAGAATATTGGTATACAAGTTTCTATGTGAACCTTTGTTTTTAATTCCCTTGGGTATATACTGAAGAGTAAAATTGCTGAGTTATACGGTAATTCTATGTTGAACTTTTCCAGAAACTGCCAAACTCTTCCTAAGTTGCAGTTCTATTTTACATGCCTACCAGCATTGTATGAGGGTTCCAATTTCTCCACGTACTTGCCAAATCTTGTTATTGTTAACCTTTTTATTGCAGCCATCCGAGTGAGTATGAAGTCATGTCTCATTGTTACTTTGATTTACATCTCCCTAATGATTAATGATGTTGAGCACTTTTTATGTCCATATTGGACATTTGTACATATTCTTTAGAGGGACGTCTGTTCAGATTTTTTCCCACTTTAGAAATGGGGATATTAGGGGCCAGCCCAGTGGCGCACTGTTGTAGTGCGCTGCTTGGGAAGCGCGGTGGCGCTCCCGCCGAGGGTTCGGATCCCACATACAGACCGGCCGCTCACTGGCTGAGCGAGGGGCGGGAGCGACACTGAGGGTTGCGATCCCGTGGCCGGTCCTGGTCCGGTGTGGGCACGACACTGAGGGTTGTGATCCGTTGCCGGACACGAAAAAAGACAAAAAGGAAAAAAAAAAAAAAAAAGAAATGGGGATATTAATTCTTTAGTACAAGTTGCAATAGTTCTTTACATATTCTGGACACAACTGTAGTACCAGATATGGATTTGCAAATTAATTTTATCTTTTGATGCTATTCTAAGTGGTATTTTCTGAAACTTGAAATCCCAGTTATTGACTGTTGGTATATAAAAACGGAATTGAATTTTTAACATGGAATGTGTCTCCTGTGATCTTGCTCTACTTACTTATAAGTTTTTGAAGTTTTTTGTAAACTTTGGGGGGATTTTCTACATAGAAAAAAATTTAATCTGTGAATATAGTTTTATTTATTCTTTTCCTATCTGTATACATTTTATTTTTTTCCTGTNCATCTCCCTAATGATTAATGATGTTGAGCACTTTTTATGTCCATATTGGACATTTGTACATCTTCTTTAGAGGGATGTCTGTTCAGATTTTTTCCCACTTTAGAAATGGGGATATTAGGGGCCGGCCCGGTGGCGCACTGTTGTAGTGCGCTGCTTGGGAAGCGCGGTGGCGCTCCCGCCGAGGGTTCAGATCCCACATACAGACCGGCTGCTCACTGGCTGAGCGAGGGTTGGGAGCGACACCGAGGGTTGCGATCCCGTGGCCGGTCCTGGTCCGGTGTGGGCACAACAATGAGGGTTGTGATCCGTTGCCGGACACGAAAAAAGACAAAAAGGAAAAAAAAAAAAAAAAAAGAAATGGGGATATTAATTTTTTAGTACAAGTTGCAATAGTTCTTTACATATTCTGGACACAACTGTAGTACCAGATATGGATTTGCAAATTAATTTTATCTTTTGATGCTATTATAAGTGGTATTTTCTGAAACTTGAAATCCCAGTTATTGACTGTTGGTATATAAAAACGAAATTGAATTTTTAACATGGAGTGTGTCTCCTGTGATCTTGCTCTACTTACTTATAAGTTTTTGAAGTTTTTTGTAAACTTTGGGGGGATTTTCTACATAGAAAAAAATTTTATCTGTGAATATAGTTTTATTTATTCTTTTCCTATCTGTATACATTTTATTTTTTTCCTGTATTATGGAACCAGCTTTAACTTCTACTATTATATTGAACAGGGGTGTGAAAGAGGCTTCTTTGTCTTATTTCCAATCTTTTTTTTTTTTTTTTTTTTCTGACCGGTAAAGGCGATCGCAACCTTCGGCATGGTGTGGCCTGCACCACGCTCAGCCAGTGATCACACCGGCCATCCCTAGATAGGATCCAAACCCGAGGCCTCAGCACTGCCAGCACTGAACTCTCCCGAGTGAGCCAAGGGGCTGGCCCTCTTATTTCCAATCTCAGTGGTGCAGTATTCAGTCTCCCACCATTAAGAATGATGTTAGCTGTAGATGTTTCGTATGCACCCTTTAAGTTAAGGGTGTTTCTTCTATTACTAATTTGTTGAGAGTTTTTACCATGAATGGGTATTGAATTTTGTCAGATGTTTTTTCTGCATCTATAGATGTAGACATATGTTTTCTCTTATTCTCTGTGTTAATATGCTATATTACATTGAATGATTTATGAATGTTGAAACAGCCTTTCTCAAATGAACCACATTTGATTTTACTGTATTATCCTTCTTATATGTTGCTGTATTCAATTTGCTAATATTTATTAAAGAATTTTTAATCCACTTTCATGGAGACATGTTGATCTGTACATTTTTTTTGCAATATCTTTATCTGGTTGTGGTGTTAGGATAGTGCTGTCTTCATAAAATGAGTTATGATATATTTTAGAAACACATAAATTGTTTTCCTCTGAATTTATTTTCTAGAAGCAAAAGTGTAAAATTTGCCTTATTTCTTTCTTAATTGTCAGGTAGAATTCACTAGTGAAGCCATCAAGGCCTGGTGTTTAATTATTGGTGTGGTTTATAATTATTAATTAAATTTCTTTAATAGACATAGGGATATTAAAATTATATATTTCTCCTTGAGTAAGTTTTAGCATTTTGTGTTTTCCAAGTTTTTTTTTCTATTTAAGCTAAGTTAACAAATTTGTAGGCATAGACTTGTTTATAATATTTCTATATTATCCTTTAGTATCCATAGAATCAGTAATGATAATCCCTGTTTCAATCCTGTTATAAGTAATTTGTGTCTTTTTGTTTTTAGTTGAAAAGTTTATCAATTTTGCTGATCTTTTCCAAGAATCAGCTTTTGGTTTCATTAATTTTCTCTATTTTTTCCTGTTCTCAGTTCTAGTTTATATCATTATTTCCCTGCTTTTGTTAGCTTTAAATTTTCTTTCTTTATCTCTATTCCTAATGTGATAGCTCAGATTATTAATTTTTTTATAATTTATTATTTTACTTAGTGTATAGAGGGGTTTTTTAAATGTTATAAATTTCCCTGTAAGCACTCCTTTAGTTGCATCACACAAATTTTATGTTGTATTTTTATTTTTATTTAATTCAAAATATTTTAAATTTCAACTTGAGACTTCTTTGATCCAAGTTTTATTTAGAATTGTGGTTTTTAATGTCCAAATATTTTGGCATTTTCTATCATTGATTTCTAGTTTAATCCATGTGGCCTAAGAACACACATTTTATGATTTTTATTCTTTTAAATTTGTAAGGTGTTTTATGGCCTAGAATGTGGTCTCTCCTGGTGAAATCTTCTTTTGTTCATGAGAATAATGTGTATTCTGCTGTTGTCTGATGCAATATTCTATAAATTTCAGTTAGATCAAATTGATTGATAGTGCTGTTTAAGTCATCTGCATCCTTACTGATTTTCTGCCTGCTTGATCTATCTATTACTGACATAAGGATATTAAAATCTCCAACTCGAAAAGTGAATTTGTCTATTTCTCTTTTCGATTATATCATATTTTTGGCTTACATATCTTGTCACTCTGTTGCTAGGTTCACAAATGTTTAGGATTCTTATGCCTCTTTCGAATGTTGCCCCTTTATCATAACACAGAGTCTTTGCCTATTCCTATAATATTCTATGTTCTGAAGTCTGCTTTGCCTGAATTTAATAGAGCTACTCTGTCTTTCTTTGAATAGTTTTAGGATGGTATATATTTCTCATTCCTTTTATTTATAACTTATCCGAGTCTGTATTTAAAGGGAATTTCTTGTAGGCACTCTATGGTTGGATATTTTTTTACTATTCAATTTGACAATATTTGTTTTTTAACCAATGTATTTAGGCAATTCACACTTAAAGTGATTATTGATATTATTGAATTAAAATGCAGCATATTTGTAACTACTTATTATTCCTGTCTTCTTTCCTTTCATTTTCTGCTTTCTCAGTTTTTCTTTGAGCCTTTTAGATTACTCAATTTGTTGGTTATACTTTCAAAAAAACTTTAAAACCTTTTTAGTGGTTTTCCTTTGGTTTACAATATATATTTTAAAATAATTTATATTCACTTTCAAATAACACTTCTCTGCTTTAGGTGTAGTGCATATATCTTACAAGACAGTGACCCTACCTTCTCCCTCCCCTCCTTTGTGACATTACTGTCATTTATTTGATGGATCCATGTGTTCCTCTAAATGTAAAGTGCCTCCCAAATAGGAAAAAGGATATAATAAACATAAGGGCAAAAATAATAAAATATGAAACAAGCATGGAATAGATGGAATTTTTCAAAAGGATTATTGAAGTAAACAAAATTCTGACAAAATGACCAATAAAATGAAAGAAAAGCACAAATTAAAACTTAAAAATGATATATTTCTTGTAAAAAGTACAAGAAACGCATTATATGAATTAAAATACACTAAATCTGGAACTGTTAAATAATTTGGTAACATTACAGATTGACCCTACATTTCAATTAGGCCATAGGTAAGTTTCAAAAGTACAAGAAACGCATTATATGAATTAAAATACACTAAATCTGGAACTGTTAAATAATTTGATAACATTACAGATTGACCCTACATTTCAATTAGGCCATAGGTAAGTTTCAACCCCCCCCCAAAATGTTGCAGATATAAAAACATATGTAATTTTTATATCATATGGCACCACTTTAATGAGATTATTATTTTGTGATGTGATCATTCAAATATAGACAGATATGTGTTGAATGAATGAAATAGTTTTATTTGTTACCAGAATTTTTCTATAAAAATGATTTTTAACTAACATGTTTAATTTTTGTTAATACGGCTAATTTTCTCTTGCTTTATTTTTTCACTATTTCTCCAGTGATTTATACACTATTTAATATTGAGTTAAATTATTTCAATATTTTCTATGTTGGCAGTTCTCAAAATTCATTTTTAAATTTCCTTAAAGGAAATTTATTGTTCTTGTTTATTGTTCTCAATACCTCATATAGAAGATTATGGTGAGTGTATTTATAAAAAGAGTCCTTTATTTTTTGTCAACATCTTTAAAGTAGAGTCAGTGGATAAGTTCAGAAATCAATTTGGTGATTTTAAAGATGTCCTGTATTGGCGTTTTCATACTTTTGAAGATTTGGGCTCTGTAATATAATTACATTCCTTCAAAGTTCTAAGTGTTAAGAAATACATTTTCATTTTGAAAGGTTTTGTCATAAGTGTGTATTTCATATTCAAATAGCTTTTCTTTTCTATTATACTGAATTGTAACAGTTACTATTTTTCTTTAGTGACTATTACATGAGGCTCTACCAAGTATTTTGTATGTTTCATCTCACTTCATCATATAACCCAATGATCTAGGTACAACTTACATGTGAATTAAATGAGGAAGAGAAGATAGTGAGTTATTTTAATACCACAGAGAGTAAGTCAAAGGAAAAGTATTTTCAAGCAAAAAACTATTTTTAGTGTTTCCTATGTGTGATTTGCCATTTGATGTCTCAGGGATATAGTAGGGGCATATGAGATAAACAAAACAAAATGGCAAAAACAAAACATTTCCTTCAAGGAACTTTCATTCCAAGAAACTATTTTTTTGGTTCATCGAGGTAGTAAAGAGTCTTTTTTCCTCGCTTATGCAAGTGGTACCTATAATGAATATTCTCTCCAAACTAAAGAATAATTCTGCATGGTACTAAGTAAGAAGTATTAACTACAGTTTTACAGGAAGGCAAAAAATAAATGTGCCTCCCTGATTTAGAGTCAACAATGTGGCATTCCTTTGGGCCAAGATCTCTGCTTTATCCCACGTCATGACTCCTCTTCCTCAACAATGTCAAATGATATATAACCTCTTTTCCTCAAAAAATAAGTATTTTCTATGACTTTATATCTGCAATTTGAACCTCAATTCCTCAAGTCAGCCTGGGGTTGCCCAATCTGTGGCCCTCCAGCATTCAGCACCATGGCCAGAGCACAAAGTTAAACAAAACAAAAAGGCTGGGCAAACTATACATAAGGGACAACAGGCAAAGGTTTTACTACCTTCAACTAATGCCAACCTCCCGAAATGTGAAATGTGACCCAGATTATTTAAAAGAAACTAACTGACTGTATGACATCAGGGCTTCTGAACTTAAACAATTGGAGGTCTGGCAAGTTTCCCTTCACTATCTTCTGGCACACACAATTGTTCTACTGTTTACTTGTAAAAACGTAAGCTGTTATTTCTTCCCCCCCCCAAAGATCTTTGTAGTAGGTTTAAGCAATTATACTGCTCTTTATTCTGATGGATATCTATAACACATATTTTTCACAAAGTAGAATTTCCAGCTAGTTATGGAAATTCATCTTGTCTAGTTTGTATAAGCCAAAGTAATAAAGATACATATAAGTTAGGAGATATAAAAGAAGTGCTGATGTGCTAATTTTAGTGTTATGTATGTTCAAAAAATGAACTATTCATTTTTTTACTGTGCAGTTCTGCATCTCTTTTATATATTACACATATTAAATCTTGGCAGCTGAAGAGTTCATTCGAGATGAATTAGATCATAGGTTTTGTAAACATTGTTTATTTTTCACTGTCAACCTCTCTTTTTTTGGAAGCAGGGCCAGTCTCTTCCCTTAAGAGAATCACTTCTCTTTCACTTTTTGTTTATGTGGTTCATAAAGAACTCATCTTACTGTTCATTTATAGCATAAGCATTTAATGCAGGCCTGGCCAATCAGAGCTGTGGACATAAGATCCAAGTTGAGCTAATCACATCAGCCTCATGACTTTTTAAATATCTCTTGTGAAAGGGATTTTCTTTTTTCTCCAAGTATTATAGGTGCCAAGAATAATATTATATTGGCAATTCTAGGGCCCATCTTTTTTACTACATGGAGAAGAATTCACTTTTTCATGTAGAAAAGAAAAACAAATAAGAGACCATATCTATTAATTGAAGTTCTAATCTAGCTAAAACCAATTTATTCCTAGAAGTGTAATAAATTTCCTGTTGGGGTTGAGTGTACATGAGATTTTCCTATCTTTCAAGAAACAGACTCTTGGGCTGGCCCTGTGGCACACTCGGGAGAGTGCGGCGCCGGGAGCACAGCGACACTCCCGCCGCGGGTTCGGATCCTATATAGGAATGGCCAGTGTGCTCACTGGCTGAGCGCGGTGTGGACGACACCACACCAAGGGTTGTGATCCCCTTACCGGTCACAAAAAAAGACAAAAAAAAAAACCCCCAAAAAAAAACAAAAAAAGAAAAGAAACAGACTCTTGACTAATAGAAATCTATTCCACTGCTTTTATATTTCAGAAAAAGAGAAACAGGAAACTGAAGAGATTTGCCCAAATTTCCACAGCTAATTGTTTATAGTAGCAGAACTGGGACTAACTTTTGGCACAAATCACTTTACTGTCTTCCAACAATCAGTGGATTTTTATTTTATAGAGAGGGATTAAGACAGATAAATGTTTCTGCACATGAATGCATAGCAGTATGATTATGGCTATAAAATATCAGCCCAGTTGCAGCAAATTGTGCCACTAAGCATAACAGCTGATCTCTTGAATCAACCACTATGATGGCAACAATTTCCAAATAGTTTTGCTGTTGTGCAGGCACATGGTACTTACTACTGTCATTCACTACTCGCATAGCCTATAAGTTACTAACTTTATTGCAATTTAGTCATGAGTTGTAAAAATGTTTTAATCATTTTGTCATTGTATTCTTATTACAAATCTGAGAGAATAGGGCAGCTTTCTTAGGGTTTTATTAAATATTAATGTGAACATGTAGGATTTATAATATGTACATATTGTTTACCCAATAATTAGAGGCCACTGCATATGGGGTAAAAATTATTTACAATTAACTCTAGATGTAGTCCAAAAGCTACTTTAATGTTTCTAAATATATGTCAACTTATTAATTAAATACATTACAGTGTGTATATGAATAGACTATTTAAAATATTTTTACATTGTTTAAAATTTTTGACACTGGCATTATTTTAATATAATATCATAAGGAGAAGCTAGAGTGTCCCATGGAAGCAAGTATATGTTTGGGAGTCAGAGTCCCAATATTATCAGCTTTGTGACCTCAAAAGCATAACTTAGCCTCTCCTAGAATCAATTTTCCTACCTAGAAGACAACAAACAGCAATAACTAATTGGTTGTGGCTTTAGGACGAGAGATAACATGAGAAGTGCCTAAGACACTATGTGTCATATGGCTTTTAAAATAATTTATAGTATTTCCTGAATACTGATAAATATGTGATTTCTAATATTGTATATAAAAATAAGGCTTAACCTGGATGTATTATATTTACCCAATAAGTCAAAAGTAAGATGATTATATTTATATTATTTCTTCTGAATATGGGACAGTTAAGCCTTACGGACACTGATGAATAGAATGACACCTGAGTCAATGAACTTAGAATGAACTCGAATGCTCTGCTCACGTTTTATGCCTGGTCACTAATAAAGCTTTCTCCCACTTCTGTCCAAGATAGATTGACAATGGACAAAAATTAGGTCTATAACATTTGAAGAAACAAACATCATTTTCTAGTTAGAATTGGAAATCCCTGTCCATCCTGAGTTTGCCAATGGCTTTCAGTCTAGCCCGTACCTAATTTTTCCTGATGTATCTTTGGAGAAGCCTTACTTATCAGGTACTGATATGAGAGAACAAGATACAGAGGACATAGACTACATACAGTCTTCTCCAGAATGTCAAAATCTGGTAGTAATCCATGATTTTTCTTCCAGTGGGTCTCACCTAAGCAATCAGTTTGATCTATTATCATTTAATATCCTTTTGTTTTTTGACTGGGAAGGGGATTGCAATCCTTGGCAGTGAGCGCATCGGCCATCCCTGTATAGGATCTGAACCTGCGGCCTTGGAGCTATCAGCACCACACTCTCCCGAGTGAGCCATGGGGCTGGCCCATTTAATACCCATTTTTATGTAGTATCCATTTTCTCCTGAATACATGTGGCAGAGCAGGACATCGAACCGGCATCAACTTGTTTCATTTTTTTCAGCTTCCCAGGCCCCCTGAGTATGTGGTTTTGTGATACTGGAAGAAAGATATGAGTTAGAACTTGCCAGACCAAACATGACACAAATTCTTATTTAAGGCCAGGACAGTGTGTTCTCTGACCTCAGCATTGCTAAACACCAAACAGGAGCAAAAATCTTCATTTTTTCTAGGCAAAGAAAATAGAGTAAAATACCTAAGTTTCAAGATGTCTCAAAACATTTAGTTGAGTATTTCCTTTTCTGGTAGCCATTGATTCTGAAACAAACTAATAACAACAACGGACTCAAATTTAAATCAGGTTCTCATGTTCAGTAGCTGAGTCAGAACAATATTTTCTAAAAAATGGCCTTTTACAAACTGGTCAGATAAAGACATTCATATCTGAAACATTTGTCTCTTTTTAATCTTTTCTTCTGAACAGAGGAATATGGCTTGTTGGTTGAGTGGAAATGATGGCTATGGAAAGTAATTCCCAGTTAAATAAAATAAAACGATTAAAAGGACAAGGGTTTGAAATCAAGATTTACCACTTTAATGAGCCAGTGCCATGTGTTTGTGTCACATTAACTTAAATTATGCACATAGAAGTTATCAAAGGGTTGTCTGGAGCATTGCATCAAATGAAGTGCCTGCGTGTCTTGTAATGTTAAAGTCCTGATACAGTCAGTCTGAGACGGGTTCTGAAAGTCTGCATATGAAGAGATCTTTGACCACACTCTAATGGCAAGGGTATAGGGGCTAATGCGAATTGATACACGTTGAACAGTGAGAACAGCTTCTTATGTCCCTTTGCTTTTGAAACTACATTTCGCCCAAATGCTACATCTTTGTCTTTCTTCCTTCTGGATGAATAATGAACTGGAAGCAGAGTTGGACTTAACAGCCAGAATTTGTCAAAAGTATACGTTACAAGAAGCATTAGGCATTGCTCCCTACATAAGAGTATCTCTCTCATCGGTCTACATAACCTATGAACTACTAACCCAAGCGTAAATGAGTCCGGGAAGGCTAGCATACATTACACCTTCTCAGCTCTGCTTGACAGCTTGCAGAAAGCAAGACCTTTGAGAAGTGATTCAAAAAAAATAGGTGCTCAGGGGTTGGTGGTACCACTCGTGTTGGAAAAAACCTGTCTTGAAATGGGATGGGGAAGGCATAGAGAAAGAAGTGGTATAACACTGTCTAGTCCTGGCTGTGGATGCAGCAAAAGTTTGCTGATTGCCCAGACTCATTCAGGTCTGATGGGTCAGAGGGCCTTGTATGATGCAGGGTGATGCTCCCAGGTGCAAAGCATTATCTTTTAGAGAAAGCAAACCTGGGCTGTTCTTGATGGAAGTGGGTGGGCATAGGGGCACACACTGGAACAAACGGTGAACATTTCTATAGTTGAATGACAATACTTACAGTGGATTAATTCCTCAAGTGCACATTTATTTCAGATCTCTCAACATAACTGTGTTTTCAAAATGGCTATAAGAGAAACCAATCACTGCAGAAAATGATGTGACAATCAGTCAAAATCATCCCAAGCTTCCTTTCTCATGTAAACATTTACATTGGCCAACAGCAAAAACATACTTGTCTGCATGGAGAAGAGGGCAATGGTAACTTATGTTTATAAGGGAGATAGTTTGTATCCAAAACAGTGGTGACAACCAGGGACAAAGTCACAGTTAAACCACTTACATCATTTTATCTGAGAAAAAGAATGCCACATACAACTTCACAATGTAAAGAATGATTTAAAATTTTTTTCACCTATTTGCTGGTAAAGAACAAGAAAAGTTCGAATATAACTTGTGCTGTACTGCTTGGTACCTGACAGGCTTTCAATCTGAGTTTGTCAAACTGAAATGAGCTGAATTACGAAGAGAAAGGAAAGAAGAAAAAAAGAAAGGGAGTGTCTTTTGGCTGAAATTCTTTTCTGAGGCATGGAACTAAACACAGCCACATTAGAAGTTCTCACAAACATTGCGAGCGTAACCATTCACGCAGATCTAAGAGCTTTCTATCAATAATGACCCAGAGAAGACATCTAAGCATGGCATGAAAATTAGAAACCTATGAAATGCTAAAAAAGTTAATGACTTATGGACTTGTAAAAAAGTGATTTTTAAAAAATTATTGTCATTTGATTATGATTAGTCTTGATTTTATTATCATTCCTAACATTCTCACTATAGGTGGCTATGCCTTTATTAAATAAAAACTTTACTCAAATCTGAAAAGTGGCTTATATATACAGACAAAAATGTTAAGTTCAAGCGACTTGTGTGAAGGGAATCGGCTATGCCTGTTATTTCACTTCACTTGCACTGTGATTCCCATAGCAGACTCTCTTCCCATCGCTGCAAAGGACGAAGTGGCAACACCAAGAATGGAGTATTCTAAGTGAGCACTTCCATATTCCGTAACTCTCTATTTGACTCTTCACAAATCTGAGTTTAGCCATCTGATTTTTTTTAATTCCTTTTCTTGGAAAGCATTTCAGAGGAAAATAGCATATCTAGGTGTGGTCATTACTTGCCCCATGTGGATTCTGTGGTTTCTCACTGTGGCTTCTTTTTCCTCATGAGCTAGGTTATTGTCTTATTGTGAGCTGCTTATTCTCCTTGGAAAATTCTTCTTGGGAATTTTTTGAAGGCCTAGTATGAGAGCATATTTCTTTTTTTTTTTTTTTTTTTTCTCTTTTTTACTGACCGGTAACAGGATCGCAACCCGCGGTGTCGCGCCCGTACCGCGGACCGGCAACGGGATCACAACCCTCGGCGTTGCGCCCGCACCGCGCTCAGCCAGTGAGCGGGAACCGGTCTCCACGTGGGATCCGAACCCTCGGCGGGAGCGCCGCCGCGCTCCCAGGCAGCGCACTCTCCAGTGCACCACTGGCCGGCCCGAGATCATATTTCTTAAAGAGAGCTGCATTTGCTTCTGCCAGGTGTCTGGTCTGGGGCCAGTTTAAATTAGTCATGGCTTGGAGTATTGTGGATCATGCAGATGATGTAAATTTAGTTTTTTTTTTTTTTTTTTTTTCTTTTTTTTCTTTTTTTCGTGTCCGGCAATGGATCGCAAACCTCGGTGTCGCGCAGGAACCTCGCCCAGCCAGTGAGCGGAAGCGGTCTGTATGTGGGATCCGAACCCTCGGCGGGAGCGCCACCGCACTCCCAAGTGGCACACTGTAGCAGTGCGCCACCAGGCTGGCCCTAAATTTAGGTTTTTTAAAGCAAGAGAGAACAGCTTATGATTAGAACTCCTCAGGGATGGGTTGGGATGGCGATGATCTTGAGGCAGGCTTATTTCTGTGGTCGCCTTATCCTAAGAATGTAGCTCTTTCAGTTCTCAGACTCGATGAGAGCAAAGGCTCCTAGGAGAGTCCTCACCTTTGGGCTTTGACTTCTGTTCCACGTTCCCTGTTAGGAATTGGAAAACAAACCTCAAACTACTCCGGATTAGTGTACACATTCAGGTAAAACCCAAAAGGACACTACTTATGTACTTTGGTTTTGACTCTTGACTATATCTTGGATTGACAACTCTTTAATACATTATCAGCTTTATTTTATAAAGCATTTTAGTGGACTTATATTGAAAGATTGGTTTGAATAACCAAGCCCACCATAATTCTGGAAATGGGAGTCCACACATTTTTTTTTATTAAACAACAACAAGTACAATAATAACTGCACACAGAAAGAAAATCATATTTTATCGATATCCAAAGATACACATTATTTATAATAGATGTTTAAGGAACAAGGAGAAATGAAAGTAAGACTATTGAAGGATTTTCTTTTTTGTCTCTTGTTATTTATTGAGAGAGGTGTTAAAATTATGTTATAACCATGACTTTATTTTCCCTCCTTGAAGTTCTTCAAATTTGTAGTTTATATATTTGAAGGTATATTACTAAGTGTACATACATTTAAAAAATATTTTCCTAGATAATTCAACCTTTTATAATTTCGATGTGTCCTATAAAATTATAGCAATGCTTTTTCCTTAATTCCTTAGTTTTTGTTTCTGATATTAATACAGCTACACCAGCTTTTTCTATCTTTAACTTTGATCCTTTTCTGTATTCCTATATTTTTAGGTGTGTTCACAAATAAACAGCATAAAGTTGGATTTTATTTCTATCCACTATGACAGCAGTTGCCTTTTAATTTTAATGTTTTGTCTTAAATATATGATCTCATTAAATGCTCTCTTTTTTTCCCACATGCTCCTTGTAATTTTTATATACTTTTTGTCATTTTTTGCTCTGTTGACTATTTTCATTATCCACTTTCCAATATTAACTTCTTAGTTATGTATTTTCTATAGTTATTGCAGTGTTATTTCTTAGTTATTGCAGTGTACTAGGCATTTATCCTTTATCAAAATATGATACTAAATACTAATTTTACCCTTTTCAAGAATGATGCAAAAATCTTAGTCTTATTCTCCATATATACTTTTTTTTGAAATATGCAATATTTTCACATATTTTAATTCTCTATATATTTTATAAAGCTTTGTTATTTTTTAAATTCTGTTAATATTTATTTAGTTCAACTCAAAGTTGTATGCTTTCCATTGCTCTTCATAATATCTTGTATTGTAAAATTATCATCTGAGATAATATTCTCTCTAGGTGAAGAAAACCATTTATTATTTCTTTTAGGGGAATCTTCTGGTGACATTTTTTGTTTAGTTTGAGTAAAATATATCTTCACTTTTATGTTTGAAGGATGTTTTTTGGATACAGAATTATAGGTTGATAGTTATTTTCTTTCAATACATTTCTTTGTCATTTCATTTTTGTCTGGTTTCCATTTTTCTGTTGAGAACTCAGCTCTCTATTTAGTCATCAGTGTTACTGTGATAGGCTGAAGTGTTTTCTTTCTTATTTACCTTGCTTGGGGTTCATTGTGGTTTTTGAATCTGTGACAATATTTTCAATGGTATTTAAAAATTTTCTTCTATTGCCTCTCTACACATTGTTTCTATTCAATTTTATTCCAGGACTTCAATTCTAAATAGTTAGCTTTTTTCATGTTATTCTCTATATCTTTTATTCTTCTGCATTTACATCCTCTTATGTTTCTGTGATGCCGATGGACTTTTTTTTTTTTTTTGCTGATTTACTATCCATTTCACTGTTATTATACCTATTTCATTCTTCATTTGGTTGTTGTATTTTTAATTCTAGGCTTTTCACTTAGTTTTACTTTAAGTTCAAATTCTTAGTTGAAATTTTAATCTCATTTTTTATATCATCCATCATGGTAAACATAGCTTTTTAAAAATCTATGCCTGATAATTGCAAAAACTGAAGCCCTGTGGGCCTTTTTCTTTTGTATGTGAGTTCTTTTTCTCTTGTCTGTATCTCTTACATATTGGCTTACCTCTTCAAGTGATTAGCTCTTTATTATGTCAAGGATATAATAAGGATTTTGCAAACTGGTTTGCAAAATAATCTGAGACCTCAGGTCATATAAATTCCTTCAGAAATGAATGATTTAAGATGTTCATGTTTGTTGTTTATTTCCTGCTAGGTAAGTAATAGTATTGATCTCAAAGATTATTTCAACCAAATTTCATAGACTCAATTTAAATTATTTGAAATTGAACTGCAGTCCTTATTAGCATTTATTAACTCCAGACTCTTAGATTACAAGCCTTTGGAGTTTGTATCAGTCAAGGTTCAGTCAGGAAAGCAAAAATAACATGCGTTATGAGATAAATATTAAAGGAATTCAACCTTGCACACTTATGGAAGGAGCTGGAGTATTTAAAGTGGACAATTTTAGAATCATTGTCCATATCATTTGATAAGCCAAACACCTCTAGCCACCAAGTATTGTCATGAAGGGGAAACTGGTTGAGAAGTCGAGGGGAAGCTGTTTCTTTTGAGGAACTGAGGGTAAAAATTTTGAGATCAGCCTGGAACACTTGTTAATTAGTAGGAATTACACTCATGAAGAAGAGTTGAAGACTGTGCAGAGGAGATTAAGGATAAAGTGGACTTTTCAAGCATCTCTGCATCTCTCATGCTACCTAATTATAACAATCTTCACGGAGTGATGGTCAATGCTTCACTTTCATCTCAATCTTCTGCAGGTTCCTCTTTCGGTCAGCTCCAAGCAGTACCATGCTGGAAGGGATATTCTGGCAAATATAGTTTCCACCATAACAAATTTGGTGATAGAATATTCTTGCTTAAAATCCCGGGCGCAGCGGCGCTCCCGCCAAGGGTTCGGATCCCACATACAGACCGGTTCCCGCTCACTGGCTGAGCGAGGTGCGGGGGCAACACTGAGGGTTGCGATCCCGTTGCCGGTCCCGGTCCGGTATGGGCGCGACACTGAGGGTTGCGATCTGTTGCCGGACACGAAAAAAGACAAAAAGGAAAAAAAAAAAAAAAATCCCAACAAAGATGAGGGGTGTTCAGGATTATCTCCGTATCCTTGAATTCCAAAATACTACCAATGTGTATCTTTTAATTTTTTTTCTATAAATGTCTTGATGGACCTTCTTGTCTGAAGTCTTGATATTTTTGGAAAAAATATTTTAACATATCTGATTATTTCATGCCTGTTGGGAGAACATTTTCCATGGATCTCCCACTTTTCTGCACATCTTGTGAGCAGAANTGAGGGTTGCGATCCGTTGCCGGACACGAAAAAAGACAAAAAGGAAAAAAAAAAAAAATCCCAACAAAGATGAGGGGTGTTCAGGATTATCTCCTTATCCTTGAATTCCAAAATACTACCAATGTGTATCTTTTAATTTTTTTTCTATAAATGTCTTGATGGACCTTTTTGTCTGAAGTCTTGCTATTTTTGGAAAAAATATTTTAACATATCTGATTATTTCATGCCTGTTGGGAGAACATTTTCCATGGATCTCCCACTTTTCTGCACATCTTGTGAGCAGAAACACTGACTATTCTGTGCTTAGACTATCTTCATGTAATATTACATAACAAACAGCCTAAGATTGTAAAGACCATGTCTCCATACAGAGCAAAGAGCAAGTTTGCGTACAGCCTGGGAAGTTAGAGATGGTGTCTCCCTCAAGCCTTAAAAGACCTGCATGCTTATTGCTCTTATTAAATATTTATGTTACCTAACCTCAGGTTTCTCTTCTGCAATGCAACACCTTTTATGATCAAAAATCCATCTGGGCCCATCCATGTTATCATGCAAGACGTGGGGGAAAGAAAAACTGGCAGAAATATGTTGATGCTTATACTGCTTGCTGTACCATGCATATCAAAGGATCTTATCTTTGAGCCAGGAGTTTTAAGTCTTCTATCATCACCCATAAAACTATGTCAGGCAAACTTCTTAGTATGAAGGTACAGTAAAACCGAAGGTCCACAGTGCTTGATACTGCTATTTCTTTTCTTTCTACGTTGTTTTCTTCTTGAATTCCTATTAGACAAACACCATAGTTGGTGTGTACGCCTTCCAATTCTATTAAACTTTCTCTCCTATTTGCTTGCTGTTCTTCTTGTTACTCTTCATTTTGCAGAAATTAATTGTCCTGTTCTTCTAAATTACCAATTATCTTCTGATGTTGTCAATTATATTATTCAACTTTTTGATTAAAGGCAATTTAAATTTAAAATCCAAAATTTAAAAAATCCAAAAAAATATTCTTGTCATATATATATATTCTTTTATAACAGGCTCTGATCGGCTTCTCTACCAAGGCCCAGTTCCCATGTTGGGAATGCTTTCCAGGCAGATTTTGCACTTTTAAAGAATATAGTACTTGAAACTTCAGTCAGGCATAAGAGATTTATGCCAGCCACTGTGAATATGCAGGAGGTGAGAAGAAATTTTACATCTCTGAGAATTACTGATTTGCTGATAGCAGGATTTCTTGTTTTCAAGGATTTTCACATATTTATTACTTCTAAATAATCTAATCTTATTTTAGTTAGAGTTTTAGATAGAGAAGACACTAAGTTATTGAAAATTTTTTTCACTCACCTGTCCTTTAACAAATACAGTTTACTGAAATTAAAAGAGAAAAAAACCTCCATGTATTCAAAATATACTATGAATCTCAGGCTGGTAGTTCTCAAACTCTCAACCTCTCTTTCATGTATTTGCTCTACATGTATGTAGCACAGTTTGGTATTGGCACTGACTGGCGTGGACAGCCTGGACTCTATTTTAATAACTCATCTTAACCTCTCTTTCATGTATTTGCTCTACATGTATGTAGCACAGTTTGGTATTGGCACTGACTGTCGTGGACAGCCTGGACTCTATTTTAATAACTCATCCTATTTCTTTGAATGCAATTAGGTTTATTTTTTTAGTAAGAAAGAAGAATAAGAAAAAAAGAAAGAAAGAGAAACAAAGAGAAAAAGAGGAAAAGAATTAGAAAGAATTAGCCAAATTTAAAACTATTACTGAGGCTCTCAGTCTGTGATTTTTCTCCAATCACTTCAGCAGACATACGAACATGTTATGACAAACCAGAGAACTCTCTGTGCACTTAGCAGGGGTACACTTGAGTTTATGATCCAGACAGAACTGCAGTGGCAAGCCATAATTTTCTAAGTGGTTTCATAACTTGTCTACTGTTTTGGAATCAGCCGTACCTCACATCTCTGCTTTTGTGTCCAATCCGAAAAGTTCTCTTGGTAGGAATCCTGCAAATAGATCATTTTATTTTAATTTTTTACCTTTCTCTAATAATTCAGTCAGGTTTTACTAGACCAGACAAACAGGAGATGAGTTTTCCATAACCCTTTATTCTTGCCAGGAAAGCTCTGGGCTTGGTTACAATTCTGTCTTTTGGTGCTAATTCCGTAGCTTCTGTTTTTTATTTCAACTGGATGAATTCCTTCAGTGTCAGATCTATGACCTCAGCGAGCTGACGGAGCTCTCTCAAATATGACCAAGACACAGGTTTGTAACTTGCTCAGTGCATCATTTCCAAAATATCCATGTCTAAGCTTCGGTGTTCCTCCAGGTGTAAGTTGCTGTTAGGAAACATCATCCAAATTCTCAGATTGTTTGTGAATCCATTTTTGCCCAAATGTACTTACCATACAGTGGACCTGCTAGGGAATCCAATATTAAAGAATAAAATAACAGGCTTTAGAGCCAGAGCTCCTGAATTTGAACCCTGACTCTACCATTTACTAGCAAGTTGATGCTGGGGAAAACACTTAATGATTCAAAAATTTGTAAGTGTTCCTAACTCCTATCAATAAAAGTTTAAATACCTTAGTCTGATTTCAAAGCCATCTGAAATATGACCCCATTAGATAATTCTTTACTAAAAGTTGGCTTCCTCTCTCATTACAAATTCCACTCAATTATATCACCTGCGATTTCTAAAATGTTATTGCTTCTCCTTTCTACCCATCTAAATACTTCTCCTATATTCCAGTACAAAATATACTCCCTTTAAGAAGTCTTTCAAGATTACTGGACCTATTTTTTCCATTTATTTTCTTTAAACAGAGTATTTATAGTCAGTACTATATTATGTTATGTAGTACAGAATTTCCTAAACATTTAATATGTCTATCTAGAAGATAAAATAGACTGTTTACATAAGTTGGGAAATACTGTATTACGTATAGTTAGAAAGTGTGCTTAACTTCAAGACTTTTTGGAAAATATTCTTGATGTATAAGTTATTCTCAAAATGGGGCTAAAGTATACAATATTTTCTAAAATATTATTAGTACATTTTAAAAATAAAATCAGCACTATTGATCAGTGGAATGCTTTTTGGAGCAGACTGTTCTATCTTAATTTGATTATTTTATGAGTTGTAGTTTTAATATCTTACCGAAAATATAATTTTCTTGAGGGTCTCCATAATCTGCATAATGCTTAGGAAAATAAATGACCATTGCTAGATGGGTATTAAGAGCATATGAAAAGCACTTGCTGATTTCTTATCTATCTATTTTTAATTTCTTTCTTCATTTTCCAATTTTCCTCCTTTAGTTTCTTTATAATCTCTAGTGGGATTTAATCTCCATTTCCTCACTTAGTCATTAGCATTTATCCATTCTCTGTGTATCAGAAGATTTAGATAAAGGAAGCAGAATCCTTATGAGTGACACAGAATAAAGGATTTATTACAAACATTAGATCTTACAAAGAAGTCAAAAAGGCTGTTGCCTCTACATCTGGTGGTGGGCCTTAAATTGCTGTAGGCCCAGGCTAGTGGAAGGAAATTTAAACTTATAGTATGGAAGAGTGAAGACAAACTGGAACCAGAGGAGAAGGGTTCAAGGTAAAGGTTTGTCCAATAAAAAGGACAAACCTGAACACATAAGGACAAACTGAGAGTACACATCTGTCTACTGGCGTCTCCAATCTTGACAGTGATGAAGCTGGCATCATTTGTACAGAGCTGCACAATTTCTGACTCAGAACTCAAGAGACATGAAATAGGAGACCCAGTGGGAGCCGAAAGAGCTACTGCCTCATGGCAGCAAGGTGAGCCAGCTGACTAGTGCTAGCTGCAGCAGTACCATAGCCTTATGCAGAACTTCCAAATCGCATGTAAATTTTTCTTATGGCCAAGCCTAACTTTTAACCATCGAGGGCAGGGCATTCTGAAAGATAAAGTTCCCATGTAGCTATGTTAACGCAATGAAAAACACTGCACCATAGAGGCATAAGAACTGGAAAATTTATTAGAGCAAATTGCCCTAATCTTTCCAACCTACAGAGAAGAAAACTGAAACTCAAAGAGGTTGTATCATGCCAAGGAATCATAGTTAGCAAGAGTCAGAGTGGAATCATGAGCTGGTAGTTCTGATTCCCATTCATTCATCTCTTCTGCTATTGGTCTAGGAAACACAGTAATCTACAATGGATTTCATGCCTATTAGTTCCCCATGACCTCTGGGGACTTCACCTGGTGGAACACAATTTGGTATGGCTAGATGCATCTAATTTCTTTCTTCTGGCCATCACCTTCATCACCCTCTTCAACAAACACCCAAGTGTGATACATGAATAGGTTGGAGTCTCAGCTTTATTATTTGTTAGGTGAGGATTCCTGCCAGAGCAAAATTTTTAGTCACGGGTTTCTCAGTCTGGGCACTCTTAACAATTGGGGCTAGATAATACTTTGTTATATGTGTGGTGAAGGGACAGGAACTGTCCCCTGCATTGTAGGGTATTTCACAGCACCCATGGCCTTTTCCTACTAAATATCACTACCCTTCTGCTTTAGTTATGGTAATCAGAAATGTCTGCAGACTTTGACAAATATCCCTTGGGGATAGGGAAACAAGAGTAATTCATCCCAGGTTAAGAATCACTGGTGTAGCATTTATTTTATTTAGATAAACAAAAATGATCTTTTTTTTTTTAAGTACTGTCTGTATAGCAGAAAGAGTACTTTTTTTTTTCTCAAGAAGATATTTCATTCTCTGAATCCTGTAGCAGGATTTTCTATCTGCTTTCTCTGTGAAGCTATGTTTGTTTTAGATGAGAAGTAGACCTATTCTACAGTAAGAGTATATAAAGCAATGAAGTCCCCTATGAAATTATTTTATACATTTTCTATGCCACATTATTTATTTATATAATGTCCAGAAAAAAATTAATGGTAGGGTTGAGAAATAAGCCAGAAAACATCCAAAATAAAATTCTGCTTAGAAGATTACCTCTCTCCTATTTTACAAGGTGTACTGAGGCCTCTTGCAGAGCCTGTATACCTTCTCATGTGTAAAGCCACAGCTGTAGCACATCGAAGTGCATGTACTCTAGAAAAGCTTTGATGTAGGATCAGCTGATACTGTTGATAGGACCCAAGACATTTTCTCTATCTAGCTGCAAGTTTGTATCCTTTTGGTGGAATGTAAAATAACAAAGAGATGTCATTAAAAACAAACAAACAAACAACACCACCCCCCAACACAAAACGAAACTGTGGAGTATGCATAAAGCAAATGTACCTCACAGGGCCTGGTTTTCCAAGCCTTGCAGTTTCAAATATTAACCTTGCAAAGGACAGGAAATTTTCCCCAGGCTATAG
>NW_007733225.1:102471-104430 GCF_000696425.1 Galeopterus variegatus
TCTCTATTGTGAGATAAAGAATTGTAACACAGCAAGTTTGCTGACTCAAAGACAGACAGGTTATTGATTGATATGTAAAGATACTAGGAAATTGCTGTAAGAAGAGAATGTTTGCTAAAATCAAGCTTTTGCTAGTGGATCAACTTAATTGCATTATAGAATGTCACCTTGCTTGTCTTACCAGTTTCTATTGTTAAACTTGTTAAACTATACTTAGCTAAAACCCCACCTATGTTCTCATCCTGTAACTTCCTGGTCTGGAGAATAAATGCGGGAAGAGAAGCCCAATTCAGGGTTAATTTGCCAAATGAAAGGCAAATTTCAGGGCTTCTCACTGCTCAAAAGAGATGGGCTCTGAGTAATCTTTGGCAGCTCTGTCACCCAGGGGAAAAGGGGTGACAAATCTGGGGGAGGCAAAGCAATACAAAACAAAAACCCCTTGGTTTATTTCCACCAAGATGAGGCCATACATTCAATGTTGCTCATTCTTATCCTCCAGAAACATAAGAAATAAGAAAATCCATGGAGATTTAAGAGGTCTTTGGTAGGCTGTTAAAACCTTGCCTTTTAGAGACTCCACTCATATTTTTTCTTTGAATATGATCCTCTTATATTTAATATCCACCAAGGACTTCTCATAACCCTTTCAGGGAATTCAATGCCATGAGCTGGAAGACACTACTCAGTTTAGACAAATTACCTTTTGACCTTGTCTTCCATCACTCTCTGTTTTGAGAACTTTATTTTGAACAAACTGACCTTTCTGTTCCTCAGAACTCCCGCCAACATCAGAAACTCTGTATCTGCTATTCATTCTGGCTGAATGAATTTCTTCTTTTTAAGATTCATTTTTTAAAGATTCATTCATTTCTTCTTTTTAAGATTGGTTCTTCCTGATCTTCAGATATATTGAAAATTAACATTTCCAAATCTCTTTGAGAAATGTTGATTTATTTGTTTGAAATGAGGTCCAGAAATTTGTTTTTAATAAGAACCTGTAGCAATACTGATGCAGACATTTCACCTATACACCTTAAAGAGCCCTAATTTCAAATTCTTAAGGGTGGAATTGCAGTCCCAGTGAACAGTAGAAAGCTCCCACCACTTCCATGGAAAAAAGTCCAGGAGAAGACATTGCCCTGATGACTCAGCTGTCGCTCAAATAAGTAGCAAACTCACTACAAAATTTTACCTGATCAGCATTTCATATTGCACCTCTTGTGACATCTACTTCTTCAATGAAAAATGCCTGACTTTTTGGGTTAACCAATCTCTCATCACTTTTTACCAAAGCTGTTGTCATTCCTTAAAGTTTTCTCAAAACTATTTTTGATACATCTTTGAATTTAAGGAAAATAGATCTTTTTATCATACTAAGTGTATGCCTATTCATTCTCTGTTGGCACAACTTCCATTCTTTACTTGATAAGATGATTAAATGTCTCTTTTCAGTGAAGCCCGTTATACTCCTTCCAGGCCAAGTTGAAAACTTCCTTATGTGTTTGCCCATAGTATTTCATTCAAATCTCTGTTCAAATTTTACCATGGTAGTGAGTAATGTAAACTCTAACAGTCGCTCATCCTTCTCTGTGCCCTCTCCCCCTTTCATATTACATCATAGCTCAGAGCTCAACCTGACATCACATTGCATTGTATTCATTTATTTATATACCTTTTCTCCCATACCATTATAATGCAAATTCAATGAAAGGAGGGACTTTATTGGTTGTTTACTGCTATACCCCTAGAATATTGCCTAGAACATAGTAGGGGGTCAATACATACTAAGAATAGTCAAATACCTTTTTAGCACTTTGTTTTGTAAATTTTCTGTTCATGTGTCTTTTTTTTCAGAAGAATTTTAGATTCCATTAGCACTGTCAGGATCTAGTGGAGTGTCTGGCATATAAAATGTACAGATAAATGCTTACTAAATAATTAAACATTTACTTTAAAAAG
>NW_007733225.1:104904-105772 GCF_000696425.1 Galeopterus variegatus
AGTTTATACTGCAATTAAGTGATTATTTCATGTGCAATGTCTCTTTGGTAGGAGGTTGAATTTCAGTAGTATGGAGTTGGTTGAGATAAAGCAGATATCTCAGGGGACATTCTCACAAATGTCTGTCTCCCAAGATGTGATCATGGGATGGACTGGAGTGAAGCTGGGGGATTGATTTTTCTGTTCCATGTAACAAGCACAAAATAAATGCCTAATTACTGACAATATAGTGATCAAAATGAGGTCTTAAGATATTAACTTCAACTACAGAGGGCATTTATGTTCCAAGGAAAACTCTAATCTAAAGAATATCTTTAAACTAATAGACCAAGCCAAACAAAACACAACAAAGATTCTACAAAAGCACCAAGAAGAAATACAGGAATATGTTAGTATGTGACTGATCTGGTGTACAGTTAAAACTTACCTGTAATAGAGGTTCCTAAGCTTTTTCAGATCATGTGCCGTTTCGAAGAGTGGAGAGCTCTTTCCCCCAGTCTCTGTATTTAAGCTCACTCATGTTAAGTATTCCTGCACTACAGATACCAAAGACAGTTTCCCACTTCAATCTAACCTTCACTTCAAAAGTAAGAGCAGTGCAAGTACAAAGAACCTGGGGATCTGTCCTGGTTTTTCATCACAACTGGTATAGATGGTAAAAGATGGCTAGTTTAAACTTAGAGAGAAATTAGAAATCTGCAAATTCGTGAAACAGAGAGATAATATGAAAGATTGTTTTAACCCTCGCCCCCCACCATTTTCTGTATTATTCAGTTTTGTGTTGCTATAACAAAGTACACTTAACTTGGTGATTTATAAAGAAAATGAAATTTATTGCTTACAGTTTCTGAGTCTGAGAAGTCCAAAG
>NW_007733225.1:106140-111140 GCF_000696425.1 Galeopterus variegatus
ATAAAGAAAATGAAATTTATTGCTTACAGTTTCTGAGTCTGAGAAGTCCAAAGTCCATCTGCTGGTGGTGACGGGGACCCAGGGGTCTCACATTGCAAGATGGTGGAATCATAGAGAACAGAGAGAGAGAGAAGACAGACTCTCCTCTTCTTTTAAAGTCCTCGAAAACACGCCCCTGACCATCATTTTTAATCCATTCACTGTGGCATGGTCCTACAATTTAATCACCTCTTTAAAGCTCCACTTTTCAATTACCATAATAGGACTTCCCACCCTGTTAACAGTCACAGTGGGGGCTTAGTTTCTAATACATAAAGTTTGGGGGACACATTTAAGCTTCAGTGAGTTTTGGGGGGGTACATAATTCAATCCACTACACCTATGGTGATTCCAGGTTGATAGGAGCTATAGAAACCAACAATCCCCTTCCTCCCGACTTCCCAGCCTCCCAGGTTGAAATCCTAGCATAGATCTCCTATTGCTAGAGCAAGGCTAGTTGGGTTCTCTGCAGGTAGGTGTTGGCCTCTCTGAGGGCACCTCTCTGTACAGGTGTAGTTAACCTGGCACCAAGCTGTCATGGCCTCTTCCACTATTTTCCCAAAGTCTCTAAATGCATATTTCAATGTATATTTCTTTTAATTTCATTTCTGCATTTCCACTTACTCATTTTAAGCGAGACTATAAGTCTTAGTTACTTAACCCATGCTACCAAGTACTTACCTCAGTTTCCTGGTTTTAAAATTGTAGTGTGTTCTAAGAATCAATTAAAAGAAATATAAATGAGTGAGTCCAGCACACAATTCTCTTTTTTCCCATCTATTTTATTATCACCCTTATTGTGAAAATCTCCATATCAAATGCTTGTTTAATTTATTTTCTTTTTAGACAAGTTGTCATTTAGGCAAGTGTGGGTGAAAACATATGTCTGTAACTTCAAACCTACTTTGTTTTCTGTAAACTTACATCTTTCTCTCTGTCACACACACACACACACACACGTACATACATATTTTACAAAATCAAGAAAGTTTTATTGCCAGCACTTATTTTTTTTTTTAACCTACTATCCCACTTGATGCAATGGCACTTCTAGAAGTGGATCCAATCTGGCAGAAAAAAGCCAAACTCAAGTGTACCATCCTAGTTCCCAGATACTTACACTAGGTAAATTTCTCAACTGGTAAATTAAGATTGACAAAGCTGTGAAAAAATACTTGAGATTTATGATTGCCCATTTTAGTACATGTGAAATAATTTTCTACTGCTACTGTCATCAAAGTTGTGGAAGGTTTTTGAGTGTGTCTGGGATGGAAACTATTCTTACCCTGGGGAGAAAGTACAGAGTGTACTTTATGTAAAGCCTATTGCTTCAATTCTTATGGTCTGCTCTCTGCCAGAAAATGAAGTAGTTTGCCATTGAGAGGCTTGGGGACTAACTAAATGTGACAAATGAACTGGGTTCAATAAACAAAAACATGACAGTGTCTAATTAAGCTTCTAGGAGATGCTGAAAACAAATATACTAAAAAATAATAACCCAAACAGTCATTAAAATTTAAGGGCATTTGTACTCAATTCTGAGATTTATCTTATTCTCTTTAATTTCAATTCTCTAGTGACATAATGGGTAATTTGTGTCATGTGTACACCAAGAACTTTATGAATGTCTGCAATGCCCTCTGGCCAATATTCAATGCTAAATAATGATGTAATAAATATCATGATTTTAATTTCATGGTCTCACAGAATGAACACCTGTTTAGTGGGAGAACTGGAAAACCAGGCTACTGAATGATTTGTTTGCTTGTTTTTCTGAAACAGCTTGGTAGCTTAGAGCATGCAAACAAAGAAATCATAGAATTTCTTAAGTTCTCATCCTTCTAATTTACATATGGAGAGAGTAATTCTTGATTTAAATGATAGCAAAGGACTACAGCAAGACCTCAGTCTGGGTATATTACCTCGACAATGTCAACACATCAACAAATTATTATTTGCATACACTTAATAATTCACACGTTCCTTGTGTAATGACTCTTGCCTATTGGATTTCCAAATCCAGAGGTTAAAAAAAAATCCAGTTATAAATACCTCAATAACTTATAGGTTTCTCTAATTGGAAATGGAAAAATTCATTCAGATTTGCTTAAATCAATGACATGATTAGCATTGAGTGTTTCACAAACACTTTACAATGAAACAAAAATGTTGGTACTCTTTATGGCAAACTGTTAATGATGGTCATGCTCATGATTTTTACTCTTTTGCTAAATTGTGGGACTGTTTGAGGGCATGTGGGTGACTTCACCTTGCACAAAGCTTTACTTAGCCATTAAGTTCTCTGGCATTTTGGTTGTAAGAAGATTCTTCCCTGTGATGGAAACAACTTTAGCTCAGACCAAATTTACTGATATGCATCTACTAAGTAGAGATTCTGCATTTGAACACACGTGGTAGGAAGGGTTCTCACAGTTTCATCGATTGATCGGCTGAAACAGGGACCAAAAGGTGATTAACAGCAATGCCAGACCTACTAGGTTTACTGTAGAGAATACAAAGGCCTAAAGAATTATAATGTTAGAGTGGATCTTTTATGTAAAAGCAACTCATTCTGGGAAGATACAGATGAAATACCTTCCACCATTACTGTGAGAAATAAATTTGTGAGGGGAAACATGGCAGTCTTTAAAAGCTCTATGATTACTTATCTCTGTAGGCCAGACCTTACAGCGGGAAATGCTGTCATGGAATTGAGAAACTTAAATGCAACTTAAGTAATGGGATCCTGGGGTGGCAGGAGACAAGTGGTGGCACTTGGCTGCCAAAGGCAAGGTGGAAGTGATTACCATATTGGATAACAGAGTCAAAGCAGCAGACCTATGGTGTCGGCTAGTTGATCATGGTGTTCCTAGAGGATAGGAAACCTACTAAATTCTTATTTGATCTGTAGAAGCAGAAAAGTTTTAGGTTAAGTGAACAGAAATCTAACCTGAATCATAAAAACAGAGAGTAATGGTCCCTCAATAATTGCCCATTTGAGACAGTTTGCAAACCCAGAATATCTTGAATGAAGGGGAAGTTAGGATCACTTGAGGAAAGACCTTAGTACACTGACAAAATTTATGGTGTTAAGCTTTCTCTCGGCCTTTTCCCATGGGACCTAAGGCTTTTAATAGGGCAACTGTACATTGAGGAAAAGAAAATAATCAGACCTTCTAGGGACAAAAAGACACTAACTCTGAACTGTTACTAATTTCAGGAGACCCCCAAATTCTCAGTACTTCACCAGTCAGAGTAAGGGCTTATGGAGGTTAGGTGATCAATGGAGTTTTATTAGCTCAGGTTCATGTCAATGTAGGCCCAGTGGATCTTTCAACCCATTCTGTGGTTATTTCCTCAGTTTCAAAATGCATAATTGGAATAGGTATACTCAGCAGCTGGCAGAATCCCCACACTGGTTTCCTGACTTGTGGAAGGAGGGCTATTATGATAAGAAAGTCCAAATGAAAGTCAATAGAGCTACCAATAGTTAGGAAAATAGTAAGCCAGTAGCAATACCACATTCCAGGAAGGATTGCAGAGATTAGTGCCACCATCAGGGACTTGAAAGATATAGGGGTGATGATTCCTACTATATTTCCATTCAACTTGCCAATGCAGGATCCCACATGCAGACCGGCTCCCGCTCACTGGCTGAGCGAGGCGTGGGAGCAACCCCGAGGCTTGCGATCCCGTTGCCGGTCCCCGGTCCGGTACGGGGGCAACACTGAGGGTTGCGATCCGTTGCCGGACACGGAAAAAAGACAAAAAGACAAAAAAAAAAAAAGATATAGGGGTGATTACATTCCAGGAAGGATTGCAGAGATTAGTGCCACCATCAGGGACTTGAAAGATATAGGGGTGATGATTCCTACTATATTTCCATTCAACTTGCCAATGCAGAAGACAGATGGATCTGGTATAATGTCATGTGCTATCTTAAGCTTGACCAGGTGGTAGTTACAATTGCAGCTGCTGTACCAGCGTGATTTCATTGTTTGAGCAAATCTCTTGGTATGTGGCATGCAGCTACTGATTAAAAAAAAAAAAAAATTCTCCATCCTTGTCAATAGGGATCACCAGAAGCAGTTTACTGTCAACTGGGAAGACCAGCAATATACCTTCACTGTCTTACTCAGGTGTATATCAACTCTTCAGCCCTAAATTATAATTTATAGGTATCTTGATAACCTTTCCCTTCCACAAGCTATTACACTGGTTCGTTAAATTGATGATGTAACCTTGATTTGGCATAGTGAGCAAAAAGGAGCAACTATTCTAGGCTTATTTTAAAGATATTTGCATGTTAGAGGATGGGAAATAAATCCAACAAAGTGAGAGGAGAACTCAGTGTAATTTCTAAGAGTCCAGTAGTGTGTAACATGTCAAGTTATCTCTTCTAGAGTGAAGTGTGAGTTGTTGCATCCGGTCCTTCCTACAACCAAGCAAAAGGCACAATGCCTCTCTGGATTGTGGAGGGCTACACACTTCTCATTTGAGTGTGTTGCTTTGGCTCATTTACTGAATGACCCCAAATGTTGCTAGTTTTGAGTAGGGCCCAGAACAGTAGTCTCTGATACAGGTCCCAGTTTCTGTGCAAACTGCTCTGCCATTTGGGCCATAGGGTCTAGCAGACACAATTGTTCTTAAAATGTCACTGGCAGATAGTGATGCTGTTTGGAGCCTTTGGCAGGACCCTGTAGGTATATCACAGCATAGTCCCTTGGGATTTTAAAACAAGGCACTGCCACCCTTCACAGATAGGTACTTTTTTTCTTTTTGAGATACAGTTTTTGGCCTGCCATAGGGCATTAGAAGAGAATTAATGCTTAATCATGGCCACCAGAGATGTCAATATGAACTGGCTGTTCATGGGCCAGCCTGAGCTGTCATCATGAATTGGGTGTTATCTGACCCCAACAAGCAATAAAGTTGGGTGTGTATATCAGCAATCCATTGTC
>NW_007733226.1:0-7795 GCF_000696425.1 Galeopterus variegatus
AAAAAATTCAACACTCTCACTCTCCAGAAACACACTGAACTTTTTTAAATCCTAGAGAAATAAGCTAAATAATATGCTTATATGCCTATTTTGAAATTTGTCATCTTGATGATGTCTGTTGATTCCCTTCTCCAACAGATGAAAATTTAGCTTGCCAAACTCTTCCACTTAACTTTTATATCATTTTTTAAGTTTTACTTGTTTCCTATGTTTTAAAATATACTCAAACCTCTGTAGTTCTAACAATTTCCAACAGTTCTTTTATTTTTATTTCAATTAGAAAAATAACTTATTCATGTGTATAATTTAAAGTAAAAATGATTCTATAGTGTTTAATGAAAAGAGTCCCTATTCCTCTCTCTCCAGTTACTGATTCTAACTTCCTAAAAGCAATTACTTTCAACCTTTTCAGCTGTTTCTCCTAATATTTGCTTCCACATTTCTTTTTTTGTTTTTGGTGGCTGGCTGGTATGCGGATCCAAACCCATGACCTTGGTGTTACCAGCACCACGCTCTCCCAAGTGAGCTAACCAGCTAGTACTGCTTCCATATTTCTTTTCATTAAAAAAAATTTTTTTTTGGAACATAGTTGAATATTTCTAAATAACATGATTTTACTTCTATTTCCTGATTTTTTAAGTTTTAGATATTATTTAATAACTTCCTATTATGGAAGATAAAAATTTAACTCATATTTTCCTTTCACCAAAACACCCCAAACCCCCATTCTACTAATATTTCATGCATTTTAATGTTTAGTTATGTTGGTTTTACTAATATAACTTATAATGTTTACATAAATGTTATTTATACTGAGCTAACTACTATGATTACATTTCCTTTTTTGTACAAATTTATTTTCCTCAAGGTTATTAATTATCTCATATTTTATTTTTTTTAAATACTACTTACTAGTTTAGCCCCGTACTTTCCTACTGAGCTCAAACTTCCAATGCAATTAAACATTTTGGGTAATCTGTCTGTTCTGCTTTTTTTTCTTTTTAATTCAGAGGCATCTCTCTAAGAGCCCTGTTCTCCTCCTGTCCAAATTTGGACAAGTTGTTCTCTATGCCTGCTACACAGCTGTCATCCTGGAACTCCAATGTCCTTTAGCACTGGAGCCAATGGCTTCCTTCTTTCTTATTTTGGTCTTTTCTTGGAGTATATCCTGAAGTAATTTTCTCAGAAATACAGTGCTGATGGAAAATCAGGTGCCATTTAAATCTCTTGTTCTTTTGTAGGTATTCATACTTTTCCCTTTGAGAGTTTTAGAAGATATATAGGGATTATTCTTGTATTATTTATCCTGCTCTCTGATTAAGGTCCTTTAAACTAAATTTATTTCTTTGTTATTTTTTTCACTCTGTTTTTCGTTTTGCAACTACTACTTGTTGAATATTGGATTTCTTGGCTTAATCCTGTGTCTTATTTTTTCTCTCCCATTTTCAATCTGGGGTTCAGAAGAGAAATTACTGTTTTCTCTGTTATCTTAATGAGTATGGCTGAGCTCTCATTCCTAACCAACAGTGGGGCCTCTTATATCAGTTCTGTGTGCTCTGGAGGATGCCTTCAAGGGCATCTCAAGGTACTACTTTGTAGATAGACCCTTATTTAAAGGCTTTCTTCTCCTGCCCTCCATACTTGCTGCTAGCTCCAAGCTTTTGTCCTCTATTTTCATTCATTTATTCAGCCAATATCTAGTAAGTATAATGTGCCAGGCAGTGGGGATGTCAACACTGAAAAGCCTCAGATGGCTTTATTTACTTGTTTCCAGCACTGATGTCTCCCTGAGCATCCCCAGCAGACTTCCTCTGCTGACTGAACACCTCCATATAGATGTCTCAAGCTACAATGTTATCTTCTCTCCCAACGTACTCTTCCTATATTTCCTAGTTTAGTTGCTACCTCTATCTACCCATTTTCCAAAGCTCTAAAATATTTGGAAAACCTCTTAATGGACCCAGAACGAGCCTCACAAGTTCCTTTAGGGATAAAAACCTCTGATATGCTCTTTTTATCTTCTACATCCCCAAAGAAAGATGTAAAACCAAAAACAATATTTTCTAACACAGTTTGGCTTACTTGATTTTGTCCAAAAAAGGCTTTATAGTAATTCCATAGACCAGGAGTTGAACCAGGCAAACTATCAAACTACAGAGGCAAATATAATTGGGAACATTTAAAATAATCCCTCAGTGGGCTGGCCAGTCAGCTCAGTTGGTTAGAGCATAGTGTTATGACACCAAGGTCAAGGGTTTGGGTTCCTGCACTGGCCAGCTGCTAAGAACAAAAAAAAAAAAAAAAAGAAAACAACAAAAAGACCCCACCCTCATAGCCAAATCAATTTTAAATGACCAATCTGTAATTAGCAATAAGAAACCATCAGACTTTAAGGGTAATATCTACCTCCTTAGTATACCTAGACATAGCAATTTAAACTGTGGGGAGAAGCTTCCAGAAGTGATAGTTGTCTCTTCTACTCATCTCCTTCTCCACCTTGCAATCTGCTGACCCAGACCTTAATCTTCCCTGTGGTCAATGTTTGCTGACTGCTTCGTATGATACACTGACAATAAGTCTTTTCCAGATCATCAGACACAATTATCTGACCTTTCCTACTACTCTGCCCATGGGCTGGCTTACCCAACAATAAAAACCATTACCTAAGGACAAGTCAGCTGTGACAACTGTATAGCTGGTACTACATGCACATTGTTTTAAATAAAACAAAAACACTATGCAATTGAAAGGTGCTTGATGTGGGACGTAAGAGTTTCCCAGGGTTTGTGGCTAAAGCCTTTGGCAGCATCTATGCTCATACCCATAAGTGTGAAGATTACAACTGTCAAAATCCCAAAGGATTCCATTAATCTTCTAAATGGCACGTTAGAAAATAAAAACACCAACAAGCGTGATTAATGCGAGAGAACATTTTGAAACCAAGTCTCATTTTCTTCTTAAAGTACAGAAATTTTGGGGCCGGCCCGGTGGCGCACTGCTATAGTGCGCCGCTTGGGAAGCGCGATGGCGCTCCCGCCGAGGGTTCGGATCCCACATACAGACCGGCCGCCTACTGGCTGAGCGAGGGGCGGGAGCGACACCGAGGGTTGCGATCCATTGCCGGTCACGAAAAAAGACAAAAAGGAAAAAAAAAAATACAGAAATTTTTAAAAAAAGAGGAACTTTTTCAAAAGTATGTTAATAGTGGCAATTTGGATGAAATAAAGTGTTAATTCTACATGGAAGGGCATGAGCTCATTTTCATTTAAGGTACTTTTATTGCTTTTTTTTTTTTTTACAAATTGTTTTTTTTAAGGTACTTTTATTGCTTTTTTTTTTACAAATTGTTTTTTTAAGGTACTTTTAAAATTTAATGTTACACTTTTAAATTGTGTCTTGTTTCTTTGTGAAGAAGGTAAAGCTGAACAAAATGTATCAGTGTGAGAACATGTCAATAATATGAAGGGAAAGACTTTTCTTGTCACAGTCACCATTTGAAGTCACGTCTTCTTAAGTTCTGCATAGATCGGCAGTGGTCCACAGCTCAGAAGTGGAAGTTTCACTTAAGCCTCCAGGGCTCATCATAATTCGAAGGACATGCAGCACAGCAAACAACAAAAAGCAAAGGATTTGTAGGCGAGAAAGGAATATGAGGGAAAACAGGAAGTTTCCATGAGAGCGAGCACAAGAAGGAACTGAGGGGAAGCAGAGGCTAGGCTGGTCCACGCGGTGCTTTTGTCAGTGTTCAATAGAAACTTGGGGGCCCAAGCAATTTATTTACTTATTTATTTATTTACAAGATGACTGGTAAGGGGATCTTAACCCATGACTTGGTGTTGTCAGCACCACATTCTCCCAAGTGAGCTAACTGGCCATCCTTATATAGGATCTGAACCCGTGGCCTTGGTGTTGTCAGCACCACTCTCTCCCAAGTGAGCCATGGGCCAGCCCTGACCCAAGCAATTTAATATTTGGCCTATCACATGAACTCCCTTGAAACTACTGACAGTATTTTCATGCTTCCCTTCATACATGCTGAAAGCCGCTTACTTTTTAACAGTCTGGCCCTCTGCACTGACACCAATGAAATGTTGGAATTAAGCACCATGCATTGGCTCCCCAAATGTAACGGTTTTTCAATTTGAACTTCTTATTTTAAGGCTAAAATTATCTGAGTGGCTGGGTAGCCCTCTCTCTAAGGTAGTAAGTGATGGCTTTTATTATTTTGTTTTTTTACCTATAAACCACTTTATACTACCTCTGCAGAAGTATGGTGATTATAATCACACCTTTTTGGGGGAAGTCATTAACAAGCCTCACTGCCAGTATGCTGCCTCTCAGTCACTGCATGGTGTCAATCTCAGACACATTTGAAGTGCTGGAGTAGGAGGAGAGGTAATTAACAGCACACTTTGCATTTACTTCCTGGTATATTTCCCTGTGCCTCTGAACAATACTCTGTGGACCACAGCTGATCAACAATTGTCTGCCTTAGTTGATGACTGCTATGCAGTGAGAATTTAACAGCGTTGGCAATCATTTGTGCTACAGGAAAAAAAGCATTTTGTTTTTCTATTCATTTAAAGGGAGAGGAAAAAATAGCATTTGGGCAGTTCAAAACAGTCTCTGGGCGTAGGAAAAGAAATCCTTTCCAATTCCTTGCAAACTTTGATTTACAAAAGAACACTGGAAGCTAAAAGCCGTGTTGATTTATCACGCGAAGCAAAGAGTAATTTTTCTCCCCTTGTTATGCTTTCATATAATCATGCTCACTGCCTTTATGGGTGGCATTAAAGAATTTCTGAATAAAAATAATAATTTCTTGCTTTCAACCTTCATAATTCACATCAGCAGGCACCCTGCTGTGTGGTGATGCCTATTGCCAGTGACGCTCAATCTTTTCTGCAGGCCACTTATCTGCCTCATGCAGCTGCATGTTTCATTGATCGCAATACCTGCAGGATAATGCGCCCGTAGGCGTTCTTCAGCAGATTAACCACATCCGCATGAGACAGCCCATCCAAAGGTTGCCCATTAATGCTGACAATCCGATCTCCAACCTAGAAACACAAAAGTGGTAGAAAATCACTATCATTACAAAAAATTAAATTTGAGAAGAATGCTTAGATTCTTTGTAAGTCATATTTCCCATTTGTGGCTATTGTGAAGATTCTGTGTTTCTACTGTGTATGCATGTTTGAGAAGCATGAGGAATTTTTTTGGCTTTCCCAAAATACAGACCAATCAGAGAAACAAGAAGGGGGTCAGATTCAATTATTAAAAAGCACGGTAGGCCACTTTTGTATTTTGGTAATGGTGGTGTTTCATACATCTATTTGCCAGTAATAGCGGGGTGTACAAATTAACTGTTCAATAAAGTGCGAATGAGGAAGCCAAATATTTTCTGCTTTATTTTTCTACCTGAGTTAGGATTAAGGAGCACTACGAAAAAAAAAAAAAAAACCCCAAAACATAAAGATGTTGATTCTTTTGGTTGAAAAAAGACACTAAAGTCAACTCTCTCTGTCGAAAACAAATTTTGGCTGGAATGACGGTGCTTAAAAGGGTATGAGAGGGTATGAAAAGGAGCTGCAATTTTTTCTTTTATTGGGAAGCTTTGATACAAACAATATTATTTTTATATGCCCAGGGACATAATGAATATCAGGTTTAAAGTTACTCTGGTGCACTTTGCCCTCAGCGTGGGTCTCTGATGGCTACTGGAACTCCAACTTTAAACAAAGTGCCCATGGCTGCAATGTCCTCTCCCACCCCACCTCATACTGTTAGCACTTCAACCAGTCCCCTCTTGTTTACTTTAAGCTTCTGCGCAGCCTTAGAACACCAAGGTCACAAGTTCGGATCCCTGTACCTGCCAGCCACAGGGAAAAAAAAACAAAACTTACTTTAAGCTCCTGTGTACGCGCAGCCACTCCGCTGGCCTGAATCATGGCAATAAATATAGGGATATCTCCTAAGGGACTTCCTTTTCCTCCAGCAATACTGATTCCGAGGGCATCACTGAGCTCCTAAAAAGGAAAGAAAACATAATGCATATATACTTAATAAAGAGCCACAACCTGATTGTCCCCAGATAGCTCAGAACAAAATCCCTCCATGATGCAGGAGGCCAGGATAACATAAGAGTTAAAGCACAGGGCCTTTGAGGTCAGAGAGAGCTATGTTTCAGCTCTAGCACTGAATTAGCTAAGAGTTCTTGGGGGAAGTTACTTAACTTCTTTGAGTCTCCATTTCTATGTATAAAATGGCAAGAATACTACATACCTCACAGTGTTGGTTTGAGGATTAAATGAGATGATATAGTCAATAAAAGGTAATAGTAGAAGTTAAAAAACAAACTGTAAACAAACAACCTATGCTACTGCTCAGTTTGGTGGCCAATATTGATGTAGAGTTGGCAAGAATGTTCTCATATGGTGTTTATGATTAAACTGCTACACACATCATGCTCTTCTGGGTGGGAGCAAATACACTTGGCTCTAAAAGAGCTGTACAACTGTGTTAAAACAAAAGATCTCAGAGGACACTGAAGCAACAACGGTTTGGGCAGAGAAATAAAATTTGACTGAAAACATTCCCTAAGATAGACGCTGGTGAGTAGACCTGGCTCTAGTCCAGTTTTTTCCCACATTTGTATCATGGGGTTAATATTTAAAAAACCATTAAAAGAACAAATGACAAATTCCAGTTCTGGCATGGTGGCAGATACACATTATGGCATCTCTCTCCCACTGAGTACAATGAAGAAGTCTTGTCAAAATATAAAAAACAACTACCTGTGGCCTCTGAAATGTATGGAAACCAAATAAATTGTGGTGGAGAGACAAAATCTGGAGAAATGACAGATGGGAATAAATCTCTCAGTTTTCTTTTTTTTTTTTGCTTGGCAGCTTTACCCTGAAGGTGATTCCCAGGAAAGGAGCTCAAAAGGTGCAGTAAACTGCTAAATTCTGATAGAAATTCCATCTTTTTGGCCAGAGGAAACAGGAAAAGGAGCCCCTGGTGGGAGGACAGTAAAGGAATAAAACCAGAGTGGAGAGAGCCAGACAAAGGGGATCCTCTAATTCTGTGTATCAACCCACAGGCTCACTTCTAAGCTACATATGTGTGGGACAAACTCCAACCAGCAAAGTAAAAGTTTAGGGCACTGAACTGAGATTTGAACCACTGCCCACAAAAGGTGAGACAGAACCTGCCATCTGAACCTAACTGGGTTGACTGTCTGCTAAAGCACAAGTTCAGTATTCTTCAGCATCTACATAACTTAACATTCATGAAGTCAGTATAAAATCCTAAATTATCTGACAGGCAAAGAACCAAGAAAATGTGACCAATTTTCCTCTTAAGTTCTTTACGATATGTAGGACAGTTGAAAGCAAAAGCCATAACATTGTTTGGTGGGGTTCTCAATGTATATAGATGTAATCATATGACAACTACTGCATAAATGCCAGTGGTGGTTGCGGTAAAGGAACCTATATGGTTGCAAGGCATCTACAGTTTAAATTGATCATTTAGAAATATACACAGCTTAGTTACATCAATTATACCTCAATGAAGGTGAAAAATAGACAACAAAAACGCTGTATGAAAGAACTCTACAAACTTGTTATCACAGAAGAATGGGGAATTACTTTTTATTGTTAATATTATTATTAGTGTGGCCACACCATGCCTATAAGACAGAATAATGGCAATGCTGACTTCTCCAATCATAGACAGCTTACATCCTGTCTTCAAAGTATTTGTGTCTAACTTTCATTTTCTGAATGCA
>NW_007733226.1:7955-9752 GCF_000696425.1 Galeopterus variegatus
ATCAATTATACCTCAATGAAGGTGAAAAATAGACAACAAAAACGCTGTATGAAAGAACTCTACAAACTTGTTATCACAGAAGAATGGGGAATTACTTTTTATTGTTAATATTATTATTAGTGTGGCCACACCATGCCTATAAGACAGAATAATGGCAATGCTGACTTCTCCAATCATAGACAGCTTACATCCTGTCTTCAAAGTATTTGTGTCTAACTTTCATTTTCTGAATGCACCAATAGTCAAACCTTGTGTGCAAAATGGCAAGATGTATTTTATTTTGAAGTTTCTGCTTGGACTGTGTATGGAGGAATAGGGTTGGTAGCAGCAGGCTTTATTATAAAAACCTGTGGCTGAAATGACTAAGGAAGCATACAATTATTTAAAAAATCTTGGAATGAGGAGAAAATTATGAATAACTTGGCTTTGTTTAAATCTATCATGATAACATTTCCCTTTTATCCATAATTATGTACACTGTTGGTATATTTAACTTCCCTATCATAGGAACATCTGAGTAGCCACTCTGGTAGAAAGATACTGGGAACAAATAAAGCAGACTTAGTCAAAGCTATAGCCAGTAATAACAGGTGGCACCTCCTGGACATTCATGAAGCACTAGGTACTATGCCAAGTACATTACATGCATTACCTCATTTAATCTACACAGCTATATTTACATTTGAGGTAAGTGAATGTTATCACCCCCATTCTATAGACGAGAAAATTGAGGCCGACTTGCTAAAGATCATAGAGCTAATGTTATGGACTGATTTGTGTCCTCCTAAAATTCACATGCTGAAGCCCTAAATACCAGTGCCTCAGAATGTGACTGTATTTGGAGATAGGGCCTCTAAAACGAGTGTGCCCTAATGCAATCTGACTGGTGTCCTTATAAAAAGATGAAGTTAGGGCCGACCCCGTGGCTCACTTGGGAGAGTGCGGCGCTGGGAGCGCTGAGGCCGCGGGTTTGGATCCTATATGGGGATGGCTGGTGCGCTCACTGGCTGAGCGCAGTGCAGGCGACACCAAGNGGATCCTATATGGGGATGGCTGGTGCGCTCACTGGCTGAGCGCAGTGCAGGCGACACCAAGCCGGGTTGTGATCCCCTTACCGGTCACAAAAAAAAAAAAGAAAAGATGAAGTTAGCACACAGGAGAGACACCAGGGATGATGAGAGACAATGTTAAGGCCATGTGAGCCCACAGCAAGAAAGCGGCCATCTGCAAGCCAAGGAAGAGAGGCCTCAGGAAAAACCAAACCTGCTGATATCTTGATCTTGGACATCCAACCTCTAGAGCTGTAAGAAAATAAATTTCTACTGCTTAAGCCACCCAGTCTGTGGTATTTTGTTATGGCAGCCCTGGCAAACTAATATAGCTAGTAAATAGAAGAGTGCCTTAAACAAAGGTATGACTGAATCCAAAGAACTAACTATGCTGGATATCACTTTACTGCAGTTGATTACTAATGATTACAACAAAGTCACAATCTTTTTATTACTTCTTGAACCCCAAATTTATGGTCAAAGTAATCAAAACAGAAGTCTACTTTCTAATACTCTGGTTATCACACAGGAGTTTGAAAACCAGGGTTTAATAAATTTATGAACTAAAATGCATTTTATACAATCTTCTCAAAAGGACAATTTAGCAACGTGTATAAAAGCCTTTAAGAGCCGGCCCGGTGGTGCACTGCTACAGTGCGCCGCTTGGGAGTGCGGCGGTGCTCCCACCCGAGGGTTCGGATCCCACATACAGACCAGCCGCTCACTGGCTGAGCAAGGTGCGGACGCC
>NW_007733226.1:10792-11507 GCF_000696425.1 Galeopterus variegatus
AAAAAAAAAAAGCAAAATAACTGACTTACCCTGATTATCTCAACAGTCCTTGGTCCCATATCTGTGCCTACAAATAAAAAAGCAACACAATTCACTTTTTTAAATTAAGAGATAACATAGGATATAATACTGTCCCATGAAAATGGTATCATTTCCTAGGCCTTTCAAGAGAGGATCCTGAAGCAAGCAGGCATCCCAACTGGTGTCCAAGTCATCAGGGGCTAGGTCCTCTATTCTAAAGATGTGGTCTCTGTTTGAGATAGATGGGGCCATAATTGTTTGGTCTAACTAAAGCTGATGGACTATAGCAGCAGCTGCCTGGAACATGGTGATTAAACACTTGGAGGATGAGCCATTTGTGTTCCACTGTACATTTTTCTGCCTTAATCAAAGATAACCCTCCACCCAGCGAAAGACTTCAAAGACCCCTTGTCCTGCCCCCTATGGTATATGCTCTTCTGTCCTTCCTTCAGTGACCTGCAATTTATCAATTTTCTCTTTGTAAACAGTTTTACTTTATGATGTACTTTAGCTTTCTGCTTTTCTGTTTTCATGTGATTTGTGTACCATTAAAGGCATATTCTAAAAAGGAATCTCTATGGCTCTCCTTTCTTCAGAACAGACCTTTCAGAAAGCTTGCAACTCATGGAGTCAAGTGCAAAGATTTTTAAATTAAAGATAAAAAGACTTTTTAAAAAATGCTTATTTTAGGCCA
>NW_007733226.1:12636-30718 GCF_000696425.1 Galeopterus variegatus
TTAAAAAAAAAAAAAAAAAAAAAAAAGCTTATTATTATTATTATTTTTTAATTGGGTAACAGGATGGTTTTACTGGGGTTGTGTCCATGCAATACCTGAATTTTTCTGGGAAGGATCTGCAGCTCTTTTCGTGCCAACCAGGTTTTGCAGGCCGGCAATGACAGGCGCAAAGGAAGGACGACAGCTGCTGTGTGTGCTGTGCTGACCCCCCTGCAAAGGAGACTCAGTGGTCACCTGCATGCAGACACTGACTTGGTCCTAAAAACTTATTATTAGTATTACAATGATGGAAGTCACCATAATCATCTCACAGAAAATTTTGAAGAGGTCAAAGAAGAAAACAAAAATCACAGTCATTCTCCTACCACCCCAGCCCAGTCCCGTGTGAACATTTCCTCCATTGCTTTCTCCATCACATGTGCTTCTATACATGATTTCAACCATTGAGATAGAAAACATGCAATCTTTTGAGCTGTTTTGCTGTACAAGAAATCACAAACATTTCTCTACGTTGCCACATAGTGTTTATGTATGGTCAGTTAATTGGCACTATATGTCACTTGGGGCTACAGTCAACATGTATTCCCTTAGGACTCAAACTGTATTATATATTTTGCTAAAACAAGTATAATAAAACCTTGATTAACAAGCAAACTTGATTAACAACCTTGACCAAATGAAACCCTCAAATGTAAGAGAAAGCAGCAAATATCAAGGGGAAAAGGCTTGTTTTAGGGATGTATAACATTTTTCCCTCTTTTTATTTAACCTCCTCCATCACTGGAGAATGAGTATATAACATTTTTTTCTCAAAGATTTTCCTAGAGACAGTAATAATTTACTCCAATCTGCTATACCTCAGTTACCTGCCTTTTTATTCATTTAAATAAATGTTTGAGATCTACAACATAGAGTCATTTATGGCTAGTAGCTATTCAACAAAAATTGTATACATAGTGAAGGCCCTTTCTAATGTAGAAAACAATATCACCAGTAATGAATAAATAATTTTTCTACCAATTTCAAGGCTATGTCTAATTGCATCAAAATTTTAAGCTAAGCTTAAGATTACTATTTTCAGTTGATAAATTATAATTTGATCCATTTCTTTAACTCTGTGATGTAAGCTGTTTAATATTATAACATCCCTTAAATATGAAAAACTTCAAATATACAGAGAAACAGAATGAATTATACAGTAGACATCCATATAGAGACCACTTAGATTCCACAATTAATATTTTGCTATATTTTCTTTATCACATATCCATTCATCCATTCATTACTCAATGCAGTTTTCTGGATTCATATTAAAGTTGCAGACATCAGTACACTTCACAATGGATATATACATTTAAAGGAGTGTTTTCAGGTTATTCCTGAAAGGATATGATTTATATAAATGGTGTTACAATAAATAACTACCCAGAACTGAGGGAGTATGGCATATTATAACTTTTGCCTAAAAAATTTCAAAACAATATGTTTGCCAAGGCCTTTATAAATACTCTTCCTGGCCGTGTTCCTTCAATTACCCAAGGAAAATATTTCTCAAGGTGCTTTTTCCAATATACACTTTCTTCTGCAGAGTAGATACACTTCATCCCGTCTGGTGGGAAAAACTGTTTTATTTTTTTGGTGGCTGGCTGGTACAAGGAACTGAACGGTTGGCTTCGGTGTTACAAGGCTGTGCTCTAACCAACTAAGCTAACTGGCCAACCTGGAAAAGCCATTTCAAAAGAAGAGGTTTGGTGGCCCCAAGGCTAAGAGTTCTCTCTTAATGAACCCACTTTCTGTGGCTCAAGTGAATGAATTATTCTCCTTAGCCCTGAAAAGAAGGCACCTATCTCCCTATTTTATCGCCGAGAAGGAAATCTGTGCCCCTAGAGGGTCTTGACTGCTTTATATAGGTCTAGATGTGAAAATGTTTGGGAACAGAATCTTCTTTTTCTCCATCAGGGTCAGTCTTCAACTCATTTCCTTCTCACAGTTGGCTACAAGCCTTCTAATTAGCAAACAGTGCCAACTCTCATCTCTGCAATAATTTTAACAACGAAGTGATGATAAAATATATTTAGTTTTGCTTTTTTTTTTAACGGAATTAAACTTCTCCCCTCTGAAATAAAAACTTCTGTGCAAGAAGTTTAGGAAATAGTATTTGAAATTTTGTCCCAAGTTTCCAAAATATGACAGCTCATATTCATATACCAGATAAATGGTACTGGTGGGTTTTTTTTTTTTTTTTGACATTTGATAGTATGGCTTCTAAATCTGTTAGCCCTGTATTTAACCTGAGTGTGATTTTTATTAATCACAAAGACTCTCATATACATCAGGAGAGAGCTAGCTGGTTAGCTCACTTGGTAGAGCATGGTGCTGATAACAGCGAGGTCAAGGGTTCAGATTTCCGCACTAGCAGCCAAGAAAAAAAAAAAGGAAGGCGAGAAATCCAGTTCTACTCACCTCCTCACCTGTCAGTCCAAACTTTTCTTAAAACACACAAATTCCTTCCACCCCTTTGCACCTCTGCATACGCTATTCCCTCTGTCTGGGATGCTTTCTCCTTTTCTTCAGACTCCTTTTAGCGTGAGACCCAATGGGACCTCCTCTGTTCAGCTCTCTCATACTCTGACAGGAAGAACAATTTGATCTCCAGTATGGGTCATTCTGCATTCTAATCTCCTGTGTATAATGAGGCTTTAATGAAATAGTTCAACAGATACGAGTCCTCCTTTAAGGAAGAAGCCTGGCTGAAATGACTGTTTTCTATCTTCAGTTCCAACTATCGATCCGAGTCTAGTCAGAATCATCACTAACCATTCACTTGCAGAATCTCATGGCAGCACTGTGTCTTAATAGGCAAACCTGCTGCCCATTACATAAAACAGATGCAAAAAATAAAGACGTTCCAAACTTAACATGGTTATTTACTGGGTCTGACTGCTTTGAAGATTTCCTAAGCCAGTGAGGCTGTGATACCATCTGAACAATGGTATTTTTTCTCACCCACTTTCTTTTTTTCCTCACCTATATTTGCTAACACAAATGAGGCAAAAGAGGCAGTGAATAGCTTTCCAGAAGCACCTATGTGCTAAGCACAAACAGCATCTTCTGAACAAAGGCCTCGGGGAGGGAGGCCTGGTGTAAGGCAACCAGGGAGGAGACCAAAAGTCATACTTTTAACCTCAAAACAAAGGCCTATCCGTAACCCACACAGGCGACAAGGTAGGTCACATGCAAGGTTCTATAGTTTCATTATGTACCAAATGGGACTAAACATACAGTCTACCATCTTGATTTTGTCAGCCATTACAATGAAAAAATAGTGAAATATACTTTCTTAAAAACAAAAGCAGTGGCACTTACATCAGCCTTGCAAATAAAAATAAGGTGTTTGCTAACCCACAACATATCACCCAGTAAGACCTCCCTCTCATAGGAGGAAACCCCCACACTTCGCTCTCCTAGGAATATATCATTAATTGCCCTCAGCATGTGTGAGTGGCTATTCACAAGTTAACTTTACAGCAATATTTAATTGAATGAATAGAACAATGTTGTGCTAATGAGGGTCAAATTGCCACCAGATGTTGCCTCTTTCTTTTTTTTTTTTAAATAAACACAGCTGTGTACATGCGTGCATAGGCAATATAGAAGTAATAGTGGGAGAGAAAAGTGGTTCCAGGAAAACATTTGCAGGCCATAAAGGACAGAAAAATCTAGGGATTAATGAATTTCTATCCCACCTTTCATTTTTATTTCAAACACATGAAAATACACTGAACTTGGTGCTGTGAATATGCTGTATATTAGACATTTTTTCCCAAACAATCATTTATGAAATGGGGAACTCTCTCCCAACGGGGCAGGAGAGTGAGTCAGTCTGACAGGAAGCCATCAACAACCTGACTGCTCTGTGATGTCTTCCTCATGGAGGTCCAGGAACCAGCTCGGAGTCTTCCAATCTCTAGCTGCACAAGCCCCTGTGCACACTTGGGAAGACAAGAAAAGAGCAGAAATGAAAAGCAGTAGCGTTCATGTGTCTAAAATATCTAAAGAGAGCTTCCACTCATCTCTGCAGCCAAGAATTCTAAGAGGATAATGAAGGCAACAGGCAAAAAGGAGATGCAGTAATCCAGGAATCAAACAAAATAAAACTTAAAAACAACAACACTCGTTTAAATGTGTTAAAAGGATTAGATTTCAATTTGCCTCTTTTCTCTTCCTTCTCCCTTCTGAGGAAAGTATTCATGAACAGCAAAATAATTAAGAAAAGGTGGTGCAGAGGAGGACAGAAAAATCAAAGATGGAGATAATCTATAAATACAAACCCTCTCTTGGGTGATAACTGATAGCTGACTGTATCAGGAAATCAGAATTTTAAAACAAAATGAAATTCATTTGTCTTTGCAAAAGCTTCCATGTCTATTTGTGAAACACAGAATAAAAGGTACTTGGTTATAGAGGAATAGAAATTTACAAGAATTATTAACCAGTGTCTTCCAGGAGAAGTAGGGTCCATGTGGCAGTCACCCTCTGAACTGAATTTTGAACCTTAACATCTCTACAACTTCAGCGACAGAAAGCTTGGGCAGCAGGAAAATAACTCAAGCGGAGCTTTATGACCTTGGGCATGCCAATCTACTTTTAAAACGTCATTTGTGAAATGGAGGAATTTCCAACATAAATATAGAAATTGGTGTAGATAATCTTTAATGTTCCTCCAAGTAATAAAAGCTGCACTTGATGAATTCACAATCATATGCTCCCTGACATAGCCCTAGAGGGAGGGGGATGAATTTTGTGACTACAGGAGAGCCCATCCCATCAAATGCATTTAGAGGACAATGGTGAATCGGAATTCTCACAAGCATGAAAAACTAGCTTAGAAATCCCAGAGCAGGTTCCCTTCCATTCTTTAGTCAATATAACAGAGCTTTCTTTTAAAGTTATTCTTGATACTTAACATAATCAGACATTAGATTTCTAGTAAAAACAAGAGTGAGCATTAAAATCCAACCCATTTTAAAATCGAGCTACACTGGAACAGTTCCCACTGGACTTCAGTTGTGCTGGCTGAGTGGGAAGCAGCCTAGTGACTTACCTTCAAGATAGTGGCCACTGTCTCCTGTGAGGCATTTCTCATGTCCTCCCCATTCACAGACAAGATCTGATCTCCCTGAATCAATCTCCCATCCAAGTCTGCGGCTCCGCCTTTCACGATGTCAGAAATAAACACTCCGCTTCCATTTCTGTTAATACCATAAAACGGGGGTATTGACGCAATCTAATATTTCTTAATTAAAGTCTGAGATTACTAACTTTCTACTTAGATCACTAAATCCTAAAACTTGGAAGAAGGGCCCTACAAAGCCATTGAATCCAACACTATCCACTAACTTCCCAAATGATAAACTTCGGAGTGTTTACTCATTAAATAGTTTATATCTATTTATGTTGTCTATTGTAATTTTCATTTTTATTGACCCAAGGGCATAATTTCTGCAAGATGATGATTTCAGTGGCATAAAATAGAAATTCACTTTAAAAGGTGGAGTTAAGTACTCTTCAAATGTATAGGTTATTTCCCTAGAGAAGATTAGCTCAATTGCTAGTATTTGATCTATTTCTAGTTGTTTTCACTTTCTCCTTTCCTGCCTTTATTATTTTTAAACTCTCAATTATATTTATATGATGAATAAATAAATTTATGTCTCAAAATTCAAGAGGTTAAAAAGGCTATACTCCCTTCTGTTCTCCAGTCCCCAAGTTCCCTTCTTGGAGGCAATCAATGCTACCCATTTCTTGGGTATCTCTGAGAATCGACCTGTATATACACAAGCAAATGCATCCATGTATAGTATATTTGTGTGTGTGTGACTGGACACATACATATACGCTCCTTTTTTCCTCCAGTGTTTTTTCTTTTCTTTTTTTAAAATATATATATATGTACACACACACACACACACATACACATACACATGCACACACACTTTTTCTTGTTTTTTAGTTTTTGGGTTTGTTTTCTTTAACTTTGTTTTTTCCACTTAATACATCTTGGCAATTGGTCCTTATGAGCACTTGGAGCTTCCTTTTTCATGGCTGCATACTATTCTAAGGATGTTCCATAATTTCACTATCACCTACTGATAGATATGTAAGTTATCTTCATTCTTTAGCTATTGCAAACAATGTGTAATGAATATCTGCAAGCTTATCTTTAAGATAAATTCCTAGTCATGAAATTGTTAGTCAAAGAGAAGTGGGAATTTTCAGAGCTATACATCTGGTCTTTTACAGTGGAAGTTTTTGTGCTAAAGTATGTAAATGTTCCTTATAAACTCAACCTGAAATACTGGTATTATATGAAGATTATTTCATCAATCCACTAAATGATAATAAAGCAAAAACCATTACTCTAAATGAAATCTCCTTAGGCATGTGTATGTGTCGAAAGAAGAGAGCTAACTTTGACACTGGTGCTGTCAGTTGCTCTGCACCCAGATGTGTACTGATTTTGCTTAGAAATGCAAGAGACTTAGCTTTTCTTATTTTGTAATGTACTCTCAGAGGGATGGTTTTATGATGCTGAAGTAAATGAGATCATGACAGCACAGTACTTGGCACAAAATCATTACCCAAAAATGGTAGCTAATATTTTTATTTTAATAACAGCTTGAACTTCTGGAGAAAAAGCATTAGTTTAGTCATCAGAGGTCTGTGAGGGCACTTGACAATATGTATATAAAAAACTAACTTGAATTCTTCCTAAGAAGATGCTTGATACAATTTAAGGCCATATTGGAGTGCCACTTGGAAATTCTGCAGCCCTGTTGGAATAAATATGTGCTAGGTATCTAAGGCCAGTAAACTATGAAAACTAGAATTACAGTTTCAAGATATTATTTACCTTTCCAATTCAGTGAAAGAGTAAACTATAATTATTCCAGAACGATTACTGTAATTCCCTTGCCATGGGTAAGCAGTATAGACTTCAAAAGAGCACCCTAGTCACTAGGATCTACCTATATTTTGGGTGCAAACTATTACTTTTGGGACATCTTTCTTCATAAAAAACTACTGGCATATAGAACTTATGTTTTGTTGCTCAACGATGTCTACTCAATTAGTTTTAACACAGTATGAAATTAACATGGTGCTCCATGCCACAGCAATTTTCTTAATCCAATATTGTATAAATCTACTTCTTGATATTAGCTGTTTCTTGGGTATAGTTGCTTTATCTAACCCTTGCAAGCTTCAGATCCAGGTAATTATAAGTTGAAAGAACCTTGCTGGCTGCTCTTACTCTATAAGGAAATACAACAGTCTGGGTTCGATCCGGCTTCGAGTTCTATCTTGATAAAAGTTTTTTGGTAAGACCTTGCTCAGAAATATGACCTATGGTGTTCAAATATTTATAAATATGTTAGTTTTAGAAACCACTAATCATTAGTTTATACTAGGCTTTGTCTTTCAGTGTTTATAGGCATTCGTCTCCTGAACTCTAAAGGAAAGAGGCCGATCCTGACTTGCACAACATATCTTTACCTTTTTCCAACGATGCTCAGGCCCAGTCCTCGGCCAGCCTTCTTCTGCAGATCCACAGGGAAAATCTCCAAGTTCTCCTCGTCCCTGTAGTGTGCCTCGTCTCTATACACCACCAGCCGCACTTTCTGGGGGGTCTGCCTCAGAGCTGTGATGGCTTCTTCATGGCTGGAGCTCCTCAGGTCAATCCCATTCACCTGGAACAATGGGCATCCCGAGATGGGCTGCTGACCACACAGGCCTCTCTGCTTGCTCTGTCTGCTACAGCTCCTTGATAAAACCCACGAAAAACCTCTAGAAATTTTCAGCTATTCCCAAAGCACACAGGTAGTGACCACAAGCAGTATGAGCTGCTTCAAATACAAAAGAGGTAACCCTTATATTCCCCCACCCCACATAAGCACAGAAGGTGGGTTAGTACACGTGATAATGAAATTTTATGTGGCTGTCAATCTTACTATGGAATCAGAATGAGAGAAAGAGAGGAGACAGAAAATGGGAGGGGGGAAGGGAGGAGAGAGAGAGAACACTAACTGGCTCACTTCAGAGGTCAAAGGGAAATAAATGTTAGTGTTCGGTCAGCACTTTTAGACTGTTTTCTTATTGGATATGACATCCTCACTTTTAATTGCTCACATCACAACTACATCAGAATAGGCCCAAAAGGAGACAGGGGAGTGGTGTTTCCACCAGCATCAAAGACCCTCTGAAGTCATTTCATTTGAATCTGATCTGAGTGAGAAGAGAGGACCACGCATTGGAAAGTACAGTGGAATGCATGGTGTACTGGAAACAGCACTGAGGAAAGCCAAGGCTCTGCTTCTGGCAGAACCTGTGAATTTGGGCAAGTTGTGTAATCTCTCTGAGCCTCTGTTTCCTTATTTGTTAAATGGAGATCATAGGCAACTTATTTGTTTACTTTTTACTTAAATAGTTCTGTAGTGCCTGTGTGCTAGCCCTTTATGAATATTTACTCATTTAATCCTTATACTAACTCTCTGAAATACATAATGTTATTATTACCATTTACAGATGAAGAAATTGAGGCAGAGAGCAGTTAAGGGACTTGACCAAGGTTACATAGCTAGTAGGTGGAGAAGCCAAGATCCGAACCCAGACAAACTCTCCACCTTTAGTCTATACACCACGCTGCCTCACAATTTACTCTTAGAATGGGTTACCAGAGCCCCCTGCCAGAAAGCAAGTCTTTGTGAATTTGAAACACGGGAGAAGTCGAGGGGCAGAGTGGCCTCAGACTAAAGGGAAGGGGATCATGGGTCATTCCCTTAAGGTCACAGCTGAGAAAAGAGCCAAACAAAGGGAAGGAGGGGCCCAGGCCACAGCCAGGTGGAGGGCAGAATGGAAGAGTTCCCTCGAGATGTCGCCACTGCTTTTTCCGGTCCAGCCCTGTGTGCCCATGGCAGGTCAAGTCTGTCTCTGAAGCTTCGTGCCTCCATCTGTACAATGGTCTAAGGCTTTTCCAGTTCTAACATCCTAAAGACTAAAGACCCATGGCATACAGAATGTTTACAAAGAGAGAGAAAAGAATGAACCCTTCTTCAAGAAGGTGACTTTTGAGCTGTTGTTTAAAGCTGATTCTGTGAGCCAAGAAAAAGTTTTAAAGCCTAATTTAAACTGCTTTTTCTTTTCTTTCGTTCCCCCCCCCCCCCCCCCCGCTGTTTCTTTTCTGGTATATCTTGGTGGCTTGTGTTCACTTAGATGAACTATATCCAGGTGCACAGTGGTTAAGAACATGGGTTTTGGATATAGATGGACTATAGTTCAAGTGCTGACTCCAACTTACTGGCTACGTGAAAATTAAGCTAAGCTTCGTTGTGTCATCTATGAATTGGAGATAATCACAGTCATGATACCTACATAGTGTTGTAAGGATTAAATGAAATAAACTCTGTAAAATATTTGGCACAGGGCTTGGCACATAGTTATGTTCAATGTAACTTAGAAGTTGATATTTTACAAGGGATCAGAGTAACTGCAGCCAGGGCTGTTTTCTTCTCAGTATGATCATCGGCACAGGGCTTGGCACATAGTTATGTTCAATGTAACTTAGAAGGTGATATTTTACAAGGGATCAGAGTAACTGCAGCCAGGGCTGTTTTCTTCTCAGTATGATCATGCACTGTTGCTTCAGGCTAGTGAATGAATTCTTACTGTTTACGAGGTAAACCCCAGAACAAAGGGTAAAACAATGTCTCTCGAAAATGTGGTCTGAACTGATTATTTTCCTGTATTCCAATAGATGGCACACAAGACCACTTTTGTTGCTTAATTCAAAAAAACAGTTACCTCTATGGATTGAAGGTGGAGTTTCCCAAGCCTCTAAATACCTTCTGAAAGGCCATAACAAATACACTTTTAATTAAAAGCACTGTCATTAAAATCTAACATTACAAGAGCAACTCCTACTAAATTCCAGCATTCAGGTGTTTGCTCAAAGTGATTTAAGTTCACAGTTTCCATTTTTGTGCTTATGAAGAGATACCATTAAATGTACCAATAATTCTGAGAGAAATATCACTGTGTGGGTAGAACATTGTGGAATGATGCATTACCTTAAGTGCCTTAAAGAAGCACTGTATGCATTATTTAGACACTGATTATAGAGGAGGGTGGTCATAGCAGGGCTCCCAACTTGAGAAGAAAGTCCATAGGAAGCCCCTAGGAAGTTGTGAATAGAAGTGAATCCCATCCCCTGGGTAGAACAAACAGGCACGTGGGGAAGTGGGTGAACCATTGCTTGAGAAGGAAAGGATAACCAAACTATGGCAGCAGTTCTTCACTATTTTATTTTACAGGGAAAATCGGGCAAAATTAACTGTCTACTTTTTCTGTTCCCACTTGCACCAAAATATAAGGGGATAATGGCAGTAGGTTAACAGGAAGGATTGGCATAAAAGGAGAACCAGAAAGAAGATGTGGTTCATGCTCATTGTAGGATAATCTTGCCATGAAAAAAATTATTGGACTATATCTTTGGAAGCAAAATCTGACTTGTCCTAATTTTAACATGAGGATAGCATAGGTTGAGTATCCCTAACCCAAAATCTGAAATGCTCCAAAATATGAAACTTTTTGACAGCCAACATAATGCTCAAAGGAAATGCTCATTGGAGCATTGTGAATTTTGCATTTTCAGATTAGGCATACTCAACCTGTTTTAAAACCATGGAAGTCCAGTTTGCAGAATGCAGAGGACTCTCATGAGTGGAAAGGCCATTGTTTGGAAAAGTGCTGATGTAGAGTTGCCTTGTTTCATGGTCTTAAAACATCCCACCAAAGCTGGCCTGTCTTCTTCTCAAGGAACCCTGCAGGCCACAGACTGATCCTGCATCATTATGCATTTGTACTCACTGACCACAACTAGGATAGGCCCACATCTGGGGTCTAAAGCTGCTTAGGAAGGAAACATATTACTTGACCAAACTGAGAGCTGTATTTCCTGATTAAACACATGACAGACTCATGAACTAGACTGTCGGAGGCAAGAGAGGTGCCGGTACTGGCTATCTTTAATGAGAAGGCCATCCAGATTAGACAATATAATTCTGCTAGATGCCAGGAAGTGGTTAAATGACCTTTCAAATTCTCCTTCCACTCAGAACAAATTCATTTTCTTTATGCTAATCTTTTCTGAGTGTTAACTTGTACATGAATATACTTTGTGGAAGAGAGCAGCTACAGCTGAGGACTCATCCAATACAAATAGATCACTAAATTTTTTTCAAATTGAGGCAAAGTGGTATAAAATAAACTGTAAATATTTAAAGTGTACAATACGATAGGTTTTAATGTATGTGTATTTATACCTGTGAAGTCATTGCCACACTCAAGATAATGAACTTACTAGATTTAGTTTCAGTGAACGTTATAGAATAATTTATGGACTTACAATTCATATAAGCACAAGGCACATACGCATCTACACTATTTTAAGTATTTAATCTATTAATCTTAAACAGACAATTACAATAATACCAATTGATAAGATATTCTACAGAGGGAAAAAACAAAAAACAAGAAATAAAAAACCCTGGAACTCCTGACCATTAAAAAACTGTGTTGCGTGCTAAAGCAGTCAAGCCAATTCCCACAGAGGCCTTGCTTATTTTTCTAACCTCATACGCTTGTACCTTAATGAATGTACTGGGAATATGTCCTAATCTAATGATGAAGCACAGTAAAGGCCTGCAGAGAAACCCTATAACTTGGCCTGAATTTAATTTGTAGGCAGCCTGGCCTCTCCTTTAACCCCTTCTCACCAGTGATTTCTGCCCTTAATTATATCTCTGGTTTCATCTTGGGAGGCAGAAATAAACCACCAAAGGGAAAAATAAAATTCTATGATGTCATTTGAAATGTGCTATATTGAACTTGCAAAGCAAAAATGCACATGCCTACCATAAAATGCTAACTGTTCAATTAAATTCATCCAATGAAAGAAATAAATGTTGCCTAAAGGTTTCACATCATCAAAAAAACTCTTTAGTTCCACCTACCAGAATGCCTGGCATTGGCGTTCCATTCATCCGTTCCCTAGTTCAGACACTGCCTACCTTGGCACTTTTAAAAAGGCTTTTTAACAATTTTGCTAAATAAGAGTGAATTTGAAAGAGTCAAGTTAAGCATTTCAATTTCTATTAGGTACCATATATTGCCTAAAGGGAGGAGATTCTACATTTTCATCATCTTGAAAACACTGGTGGCAAGGCATACACTTCTATTTGACATAAAGATTTATTAGGATTAAGAAAATAATATTTAGGCTGCAATAAAATCTTTAAAATATCAGGTGTGTTTGTTTATGTGTGTGTGTCTAATATGTATGTGTTTTTAGGAGGGAAGTTAATAAGGTATAATGCAGAAACAAAAAAATCAAATTGCAATATTATACAGTCTCCTTTGATATCAAAATTATAGAACCATAAATTGTACTTTTTCTTCTAATTAAAAGAAGTTTTCAGATAGATACAGATTGATAATCTGTCAAGATTCTAAACCAGTGACTTGCTCAATGTGCATTGAAAAAGAAAAGGCACACAGTACATATTTTGTTAAATAAGAAATCAGTGAGGATGCAGTTGAGTAGAATTGACTTTGCAGATCAAGGTCAGCAAAAGAACCATATTTGCTGGTATAAAATAAAATTCAAAATCATATACCTCTAATATCTGGTCACCAGCCCAAAGTCTTCCATCTCTGGCTGCTGCTCCTTCTTCATATACTTCATGTATAACTATAGCATCCTATAAAAAAATTCTTATTAATTTTCAACAACCACACATGCTTCCTTTAAGCAAATCAACCACAGCAGCAACCCATAATTTGCTATTTGCTAATAATGTTAAATTTTATCTGACATAAAGACAAACAAGATACAGTTACGATATATTCAGAGGTACAATAAAGTTTTCCTAAAATTATTAATTCATTCCTTTAGAACTGGCTTTGCCTAATATTTCATGTTAAACTTCCTCCATGTGTTTTACTGTTAACTCTGTACATTGCTGCTGTGTATGAACTTGAGGCGAACTTTGTGTCACTCTTATTTACATTTTACAGTGTATTTTGAAACATGGTTTCAGGTATTTATTGGTATTCAAGGATTTGGCATAGATGTGTGGCCTGATGAAGGGGGTTTGCCAGGCCTTATTACTTGGGCAATGAAAGAAAAGGACTTAGTGGAATGAACTGGCCGTGGAGGACAGAGCACAGAGCAGGAGAAAGAACATTCGTGGACCCACATGTAAGACAGCTGTCGGTGTGAATCCTGACTTGGCCGTTGTGTAATCTTGGGAAAGTTAACTCCTATGAACTCAGCATTGTGAGCCATAAAAATAGGACAATATCTATGCTAGGTAGGTAAGCTTTGGTTGAGAAAAGTGTATTATACTCAATAAACTAAAAAATAATTTGCATCTCTTCAAATGAATAACCTTCAAAATTTTTTAATCATCATAAAATGACATGCACCAATGAAAAGGATTCAAGCAATACCACAGGGTATTGTAAACCAGAAAAAGAGACTGCCTCTCACCCCAGACTCTCAATCCCATTCTCCAGAGACAATCACCACTAACAGTTTCCTAAGGATTTCCCGAGAAAATTTACATTTATACATCTGAATATTTACATATTTTGGTGAGACTATTCTAAAAACATTATATTGAGTTCACACTTTCTTTCTCTTGCTCCTCCTGTTAAGCCAGTAGTCAAGCTTTGAAATTTCTTGCCTCAGGGATTTTTGTGGAGCTGAAAATTGAAGCAATCAGAAGTCATTGGCTCTTTCTGTTTTTAATAAAACTGAAGGTCACTGAGAAGATTATATTGAATGGATCATGCTAGGTGTCTTGGAGGGCTGCTTTTGAGTGGAGACTAGAAACAGTGATCTATGGGTCCTACAGTGAGGATTTGAGTCCTGCACCACCCAGGGTCCTCCCACTGCTTGCCCCTAGCACACACATCGGTTGTAAGACGCTATAGGCAATGGTCAAGGGGTGAAGCCTCCAGGGCAGACTCTAGACATAATGCACCCAGCCTTGAAAGAAGTCCCGTGTGCCAAGCACTGGGGCCTGCAAGCAGCAGAACTTATGGACTTGAAGAGATCACATGGGCTTGGGCAAGGATGGGCCTGATGACCGCCAATGTGGACTGATGGCAATGACTATAGGGACCTTACCAATGTCTGGGTGCTTTAAGAACCTTGAGAGTTAATCAGCTACCAAAATGGCTGAGGTTGAATTTCACCTTAGTGCAGAAGTATGGGGCCTCAGAATTAAGTTTACATGAAGTAAAGAGACAAATGAAATTTTCCTTGAAAAAATATAACAGATAAGATAGGGAAAAAAAAAAAATCCAAACCAAACCTACTTTAAAAAGAATAAAAGTTTCCATACAAATTCTGGAGTAGAGAAGCAACAAAAGAAAATAAGAGGTCTATAACCAGAAAACCTATCTGGATTATAGATACCTTTAAAATATTAAATACTTTCATTTTATCACTACATAGTTCTGAAAACATTCTTTATTATAGCAATTAGATATGCAGCCCCCAAGACCCAGGAAAGGTTCCTTGATCCAGACAATTTACATTTCAGATTCTGTAGCAGCAATAGATTTTAGACCATTCTTTGTTTTAACTCTTACTTATGAAATTTCCAGACCCAGGGAGCATTGCCAAGAGTTTGTTTCTCTGAACTATTTCAGGGGAATGATTTTGTGGAAACTTGCTGGGTCAGTGGCTGGAGGTGATCCCAACAACACTACCAAGACCCCACCAAAGGTCACTTGTATTAAGGTAGTGCAGGGAGAAATTAACGCAGGTTCCTGGTAACACCCTGTAGAATGCTGGTTTGTAAAGTTTGGTGCCCAAACACGCCCTCTTTACTGGATTGGGAAAACCACACACGGAACTTAGAGCATACCGGGTTTTTACAGAGCTTGATTTTCAGTATAAACTCTTTGATCTTGGAACACTGCAAAAGTCAAATGGGAAATTTCTGTTCATTCATACTCAAAAGGAAGAAAAAGACCACATGGGGGTTTTAGGCCAGAAAAGCAATCTGAATCCTTGGATGCTTCCTGGTGCTGAATGAACTACCATACATAGAAGAAAAATACTATTACTAGTCTCAAATAAATGCTGAACTCACTGCCAACAAACCATGCTTGGTCCCTTAGTCTTTCTGCATGAAAAACTCCCCATTTCTTTCTTGTTGCAAGAAAACATAAAACACTGTGACCTGTCAATAGAAAAGGGCCACATTTCTTACTGCATGCCTTTGTGTTCTATGAAGCTGTGGTTCTGGACAGTTGCATTAACTGGGGGTGACAAAGGTGAGAGATGGGGACCAAAAGCTAAATTAGAAATGTGGGCTGGTGAACTGAAAAGAAAACTGGATTTTATTTATTTTTTTTAAGCTTGTGTAATTCACAGGGTAGGACAGAATAGTAAGAGATACTGGGTTGGGATATTTTTGGCATCTATTTGACAAAGCTCTATTAAAATTGTACTTCTTCCTGACTTTGAAAAGATTGTGATTCTAAATGAAACACTGGTCATTAATGAAAGATGACCTTTATTATTTCAAATAAAAAATTTGGAATTGATTACTCATATGATTCTTATCTCCTCATTGGATATCTTCCTAAATTTTAATGCTCTTGAGCTATTCAAGCAAAACTGCAGCTCTGAGTGCCAGCTTCCCTACCAGCCCTCGCCTCCTATCTCTGCACGCATAAATAACATTCCTCTACCCGAGAATACCTCAGTGATTCCAGTCTACCAATACCATGATTTCTACAACTTATCTATTCCAGAAGCAGTCTATTAATCATTTCCCTGTGGGTGGGTTGCTGGCTTACTCCAAGCTGAGGCTGTGGAGGCAAATGATCATGAGCTTGGCCTCGGGAGTCAGACTTCCTCGGTCCCAGTCTGGGCCTGCTACTGCTGGCTGTGTGCCTTGGGAAGACTGTTAACCTCTCCAGGGCTTAGCTTTTTATATGGTTTTAACAATATTATCTATAGATAAGGCTTTGTGAACAGTGCCAGCATACAGTAAGGGAGCAATAAGTGATATTTAAGGCCCACAGAGAAGACTCCCTGCCCAGGCAATGGGCTGGGGGGTCTGAGTCTGATCCTGGGTGTGGAGTATACTGTAAAACAAATATATTTCACAGGGCCTAGTTTCTTGTAGTTTCAGGTTTAGTCTAACTTCTTAAAAGTACATATAAAATGTTGACCTTGCCAAAGACAGGAAATTTTCCCCAGGCTATAGTCTCTGTTGTAAGATAAAGAATTGTAACACAGCAAGGTTGCTGGCTCAAAGACAGACAAGTTACTAATTGATATGTAAAGATACTGGAAAGCTTCTGTAGGGAGAAGGAATGTTTGCTAAGATCAAGCTTTTGTTGGTGGATCACTTAACTTCTTGCAAATTGCATTATGGAATGTCACTCTGCTTGTTTTATTGAATGTTACCAGCCTATATTGTTAAACTATAACCCCACTCATGTTCTCTTCCTGTAACTTCCTAGTCTGGAAAGTAAATGTGGGAAAAGAACCCCAATCTGTGGTTAATTTCCCAAATGGAAGGAATGCCTATCTCTTGAGGGTTCCGGGAGATTAACCACTTCGGGGCTTCTCATTGCTCAGAAGAGATGGGCTTTGAGTAATCTTTGATGGCTCTGTCACCCAGGGGAAAAAGGTGACAAATCCGTGGGAGGCAAAGCAACACCTGGGAAATTGCCTGACAGGTTTGGAAATGGGTTCCTGATTTCCTGATGGGTTTCTCTTGCTCCCTACTCTGGGTGCCTGACCATGCTTCCCTCCTTTTGGCCACCTCTGACTGTGTGGTGTGAAACTTTCCAGGTTCTTGGGGCCGAGCTGCACTTGTGGCTTTGGTGGGTGATGTGCATCCTGCTCAGCCAGAGAGGCCTGCAGCTGGTTATTGTCCATTGCTNTGCTCAGAAGAGATGGGCTTTGAGTAATCTTTGATGGCTCTGTCACCCAGGGGAAAAAGGTGACAAATCCGTGGGAGGCAAAGCAACACCTGGGAAATTGCCTGACAGGTTTGGAAATGGGATCCTGATTTCCTGATGGGTTTCTCTTGCTCCCTACTCTGGGTGCCTGACCATGCTTCCCTCCTTTTGGCCACCTCTGACTGTGTGGTGTGAAACTTTCCAGGTTCTTGGGGCCGAGCTGCACTTGTGGCTTTGGTGGGTGATGTGCATCCTGCTCAGCCAGAGAGGCCTGCAGCTGGTTATTGTCCACTGCTAAAGAGGTGGGGCCCTGGCTAGTGGTGGGGAGTTGCACCCCGAGGAGATGACTTGGGTCTCTCCTGGGAGGGTGAATAGATGCTACACACCTCTCATTTGTGCCTTTTAATCCTAATAACAATGAAGCAACTTCAGTATTATTAGTTCCATTTATTGTTGAGGAAACGGAAGCTCATAAGAGTTCGGATTTGACCAGTCTCTGCAGCTTCTAATTAGGAGAGATGAAATTCCAGCTTGGGACTGTTTAACACCAAAGCCTGTGCTCCCATCATGACAGCACAGTTCTCATCTGTTTTGAATATTTTATTCTGCACTTGTACAAAAGCAATAACTTGGGATTTTTCCATATGGCATCAATTCTGTTGAAATATTGTCACCTCAACTCCACAGCGAAAACCGTGAGGGCATGAATTGATCATTTTATAGAGAGTGAACAAAACTAGTATTTGTAGAAGTGGAAATCGAAGACTTTGACGTAATGAGGTGAGGTGATGATCTATGGATTGCACTAGCTAGTGCTGATACATGATTAGGGATTCACACCACACAAAGCATGCCAGGTAGGCCCTCTACCCACCCCAGTGGTCTTTCTCTCAATTCCATTTGTTATTCTTGTCTCTTTCCTTCCTTCCTTTGATCTTTTTAGTTCTGTTTCTGTCCATGTTATTCATCACGTAATTTTTTTTCTACAGGAGAGGACATAAAACATTATAATAGAAACAAGTGATAAATTGAT
>NW_007733226.1:31918-33725 GCF_000696425.1 Galeopterus variegatus
TTAATGTTTCCATTCTCCAAAGAATTAGTATTTACTTATTTATGATTATCTTTTGACAGCTGGCCAGTAAGGGGATCTGAACCCTTGACCTTGGTGTAATCAGCATCATGTTCTATAGAGTGAGCTAGCCAGCCAGATTTTTAAAGTATTATTTTAAATATAGATAATACATGTACATGGTACTAAACTCAAAATAGTATACACTGAAAAGTTTCTCTCTAGCACCTATCACACAATTTCCCTATATAGAAACAAACAGTATTACGTTTCTTGTGTATTTTTACAGAGATATTCCATATATCTGTATTTGGAAAGTACAAAGGGTTCCAAGTGCTTGAAGGCTTTTATCTTTTATCTGCTACCTCCTTTGCTTCATGAATTTTTCTATGTGAGCAGGCATCGCCTCTTCTACAAAATCTTCTCTCTCTCCCCTGGTAAAGTTCATCAGTCCTTCTTGTGGATCACCACTACATCCCCTAGTATTATTGAACTTATCACAATATCACAATTGCTTGTTCATGGATCTATAATCTATACCACCTCCAACCTTGATGGAACCCATGAGGACACGGACTGTTTCCAACTCATCTTTGTATCTCGGTGCCGAGCCTGGAGTAGACACTCAATCATGTTTGCTAAATAATTATCAAGAAATTGGTTGGAAGTGTGGTGACTCTAGGGTTTGATCCCTGTAAGGGTCAGTGGCCAAAAAAAAAGAGAAAGAAAAGAAAAAAGAAGAAAAGAAAGAAAAAGAAATTGCCTGGAGATAGAAAAAGGGATCAAAATGACTCAGAAAGGGGAGGCTTGGGTAATCTTACCCCAAACCAACCAAGCTTCTGATGGTAAAGTGTTAGTGACACACAACCAAAATACCCATCACACATGGATGTTAAATCCACCTGAATTTCCAGAGAAATTACTTCAGCTCAGAGAGCAATTTAAAGGAGCCAAGTATGAGGGACTTAATTATCACTGAACCCCACAAAAACTCCAGACTCCTCCAAGGAGATTTAAACTCTGAATTGCTGGAAAAGAATTTCACAACATGCAATAATGTATCCTTAGACAGAGTCAAAGTCATCAGACACTTCAGCCCATCAATCACCATTTTCTTTACTGTTCAAGCTGCCAACAAGTAGATAAAAGTAACTCATAAATACACCAATCATTCAGCAAAAGGCAATTTTATTGTCACAATAGGCTTATAACACTTAAAGAAGCCATGTGTTAGAAAAATTAACTAAGGGTCTCCTGTGGGCTGAAGGATATCAATAAGCAGCCTTTTGTGGGTGAACTATTTTAGCAGAATGGGATTTGATATTTTATATTTATGTCTTTTTATATTTTTCAGTAGATTTCAGTAGATTGTTTTAATAAGCATTTTAGGATAAAAATCTGACAAAGAATTATATGTAGATATTATTATAAAGAACTATGTATACACGACTTAATTTTACTGCTTGCAGACATGTTTTACTTAATTTGGATCACTTTAGAATTAATCCCAATCTTTGCCATACTCATAAAAGCCTCCACCCACACTCCCCACAAAAATAATTCTAAGGGACATTTTAACTACAGAAAAGTTTTACATTAAATTTCACATTTAGATGAAAAACATATTTACCAATGATCCCAAAACAGTGTTATGTCTTATTACCTAGCTTTAAGGAGAAAAAAATCCCTCCTAATAAGATCCATGAAGACCAAATGAAATATTAAAGATACTGTATATAAAATGGGCATTTTTTTTTTTCCTCTGAAAGAAACTAAGGTTTAGATCTGTGGCTTCAGAGGAGGGATGCTT
>NW_007733226.1:34239-37480 GCF_000696425.1 Galeopterus variegatus
TTTTTTTTTTCCTCTGAAAGAAACTAAGGTTTAGATCTGTGGCTTCAGAGGAGGGATGCTTACTTTTAACCACCATTTAATAGAGTTCTCCTCTATGGCTGTCCCTGTTCAGAAAGCATACAGACAGATGTGTCTTCTCCAAAGTAGACTACTTTCTCAGCAGGAAGCCCAAACCAGTGAGGGGAGATAATATGGAGGGGATAATAAAATCCTTAGTCTAGTGCTTTGCAAACCAAAACTGCACCCAACTCTACATTGAAAAACACATGGCTATGGATTAAGTTACTGATTTGTGATGTCTACTGCAGTTACAGAGTTTAAAAAGAATGAGTTGGGTTATAACTGCTAAAGTATATCTTTGAGGAAAGGTGATAGGCTCCAGCCTGAAAAGATGAATGTCTTGGAACATAATTCTTTTCCATCCCAAATCCTTTGTGATTGAATTCTTTAAAAACTGAGCTTTTCTATTATATTTCAATTAGAATGTGATTTGAAAAAAAAAAAATGTATGACTCAGAACTGGCAGTCAGAGGAGTTAAATTTTCTGCCAGCTCTGCAGGTAATCAACTGACCCACTTTGGTCTTGACACTTAACATTATCAGTAAGGCACAGAGTTGAACTACGTGACATCTAAAGTCATTCGAGCTCTAAAATTCTTGGCCTTTATGAATACAAATATCGTGCAAAGTGAAGCAGAGAAAGTCACTGTTTTACATAGATGTTTAGGTCCTGCATAGGAATAAGACCTCCTTCTAAATGGCAGGACAGAAGAATCTTAACTCCCATAGGTTGAGACAGATCAGAAAGTTATAGAGGCTGGGGTCAGACTCTGCCTTAGTTATCTTTTGCTGTAAAACTTAGTAGCTTAAAACAACTTACTATATGAGGGTGCTTCAAAAAGTTTGCAGAAAAATAGCATTAAAAGATAAAATGAATCTTTCATGAACTTATTTTTTTTTGGGCGGGGTGTGTGGCTGGCCAGTATGGGGATCAAGACCAGTGACCTTGGTGTTACAAAGCTGTGCTCTAACCAACTGAGCTCACTGGCCAGCCCCTTCCATGAACTTTTTGAAGACCCCTCACATGTTCATGATTCTGTGGGATGGCAATTTGGGCTGGGCTCAGCTGGCTGTTTTGCTCTATGTCGTGTCACTTCGGCTCTCACATGTGTTTGGAGTAAGGTTGGTGGGGGCTGGTTGTGTCCTAGATGTCCTTACTCTCATGTCTGGGGCCTCAGCTGGAATGGCTGGGCCTCTCCCCCTCCCTGTGGTCTCTCCACGGGGTGTATCATCCTCCAGGAGGCCAGTCCAGCTTGTTCACATGGTGGTGTTACTTCAGGAGGGTAAGAGCTAAAGCTGCAAGGCCACTTGAGGTCAAGACTTAGAAGTCACACAATGTCACCTTCACCACTATTGGTCAGAGCAAGTCAATGGGCCAGATCAGATTCGTGAAATCTAGAAAGACGGGCATAAGATTTATGGCCAATTTTAATCCACCACAGACTCTTTCAAGGTTGCCAGAGGAATTTTCCAGCCTGTAAACTACAGAAGGCAGCAATATATAGTGGGATGAGAATTTGCTATGGCCAAATGAACCTGCGTTCAGATTTTAGCTCTGCCACTTATCATTGCTTTATAATACTTCCATTAAGTTACTTAACCCTGCTAAGCCAGTGTTTCTGCCTCTGTAAAATGGAACTAATATAAATCCCTGTCTTTTAGAGTTTGAAGATGAAATGAGGTTATATATGTAGTGTCAAGTAAAGTGTCAGCTGAATAGTAGGTGTTGACTAATTGCCAATGAGGGCTCCCAAAACATGTCTAAGTTTTAAGGGGCATATCTAGTCCATAAAGGGAGGAATACATATATGCCAGCATGGTCAAAATTCATGACTGTAAGGATGAATGACACCAGTTGGTCTTTTTTTTTTTTTTTTTTTGCTGGCTGGCTGGTACGGGGATCCTCACTCTAACCAACTGAGCTAACTGTCCAGCCCTATTTTTTCGTTTCTAATTTTTCTGTTATCATTATATTTTGGGGATTCCAAAATACAACGGATTACCTTTTTTTCAAGAAAGATTATGCTACAAAGATATATTAGGTTATTCTCTTTCAAGTCATGGACTGCTCAAAACTAAGGCCTAAGGGACCATCTGAATGCTAACAAGCTCTAAGCCAGACTACAGGAGTCCTGTTACCAGACATTTTGATTCTTCTGTTTCAGTTAAGTACAATCATCATTGCTTGTAGATTCCATATCTGTGAATTTGCCTGCTTCATAAAATTTGTTTATAATCCCCAAATCAATGCTCTCAGCACTTTCGTCATTATTCTTGGACATAATGCAGAGTGGTGAAAAATTTGTGTCCTCTGATTCCCTCGTTCCACATTGAGGCTGAATGAGGTGACACTTTGTCATTTCATTATTCATTTAGTGCCATGTTCTTTGCATTTTTGTGCTTTTTGTTTGTGATTTCACTGTTTACAATGGCCCCCAAGCATAGCGCCTAAGTGCTATCTAGTGTTCCTAGGTGCAAGAAGACCGTGATGTGCTTTATATGGAGAAAATATGTGTTTTAGATCAGCTCTCTTCAGGCATGAGTTACCAGACGGTTGGCCATGAGTGCAGTGTCAACGAATCAACAATATGTATTACATAAGGAGTCTTTAAACAAAAACACACACAAAACAAGCTGTATTGATTGGTTGTTGAAAATGTTGTGACCAGAGGCTCAGAGGAACCTACCTCTGTATTCTTCTACTCCAGAAGCAATGGTGCAGTCTTCACTAACTCAGCGTTTGCCTCGACCTTCTAGAACATAGCTACTGCAGATAATGAGAGTCGGCTGTACTTCCTACTGTTGTTTTCCCTGGTGATACTTCACTACCACAAAACTGGGAAACCTAATGTGAAAGCTGGTAAAGGAACAAATGCAGACAGATGCTGTCTATAATAGAGATGATGGGACCTTGTTGACAAAGGCAGTTCTTCATTGTCCTTGCCACATGGATCAGTGGGTTGATTAACCCAAAGATGGAAAACTTAAAAATGCATTTTTCCTATGCTGCACCATGTGTTGTTATACCTTAATACCTTGCTTATACCTTAATGCATTTTGTGGGTCTGTATTTTTTGAACGAATCACAAAGGTAAAATGCAGAGATGATTCAAGATGAGCTGCAAAGTTGCTAATCTTCCCTACTTTCAGACCAAGACCTTTTCCCTTTTTTGATGGAAAG
>NW_007733226.1:38021-40785 GCF_000696425.1 Galeopterus variegatus
TGCAAAGTTGCTAATCTTCCCTACTTTCAGACCAAGACCTTTTCCCTTTTTTGATGGAAAGAGTACTTGGTGTCTCATTGATTCATGAGAATCAAAAGATTAACAGACGGCTTAATTTCAGTGTCTCATAAGAGCACATAGAACCTGAGGCAGAATGTACTGAAATACAGATTTATTTTAACAAAATGGGATAATATTTTGCATTATATTTTATAAGTTCCTATAATTCCATTTGGTCCTTATTTATTTGAATTTTTTTCAATAAATACCACTTTCTATATTATAAGATGAATTTTTTCTCATTTTATAAATTTTGTAATTTGTATGGGTCTCACAGTAAAGTGTACATTTAATGTACTGCTTTCCCACCACAGATCACAATAAAAGATTATTACTTCAGAGGAAATACAGTATTTGTCAAACTGATGTCATTTTGCTCGCTAACTTCATAGGTTGAACAGATAATTATTTCTGTTCAGAAAACCTGAGTGAATAGAGCCATACAAGGGAAGTCAGCAAAAGTCAAAGGGACTTTTCTATCACACTTGAAATCACAGTTTTTAAAATCCAGATACTCTACTCTGCTCACTAATAACTAATAAATTAGAGTTCACTGCACAGATTTTCCAAAAAATCTCAGAACATAGTCAGACTTCAATTAATTCCTACAAAACTCTGCTGCAACAGGAACAAAGAGATAGTCTATATATCCTAATATGCACCTACGAAATTCCTCAAACAGAAAGAAAATGGATAATAATGTTCAGAACCTATTAGTTTGGAATACTGAAACATTCTCAGGTAGTAAACTTTAAACAACATAAATGGGCATTAAATCAACAATAGATAAAGTGGCTCTTCTGACATAAAAGTAAGGATTAAATGCTCAGCTACACTGAAAGAAAACACCAATCTGTGTGTGTGTGTGTGTGTGTGTNTTAAACAACATAAATGGGCATTAAATCAACAATAGATAAAGTGGCTCTTCTGACATAAAAGTAAGGATTAAATGCTCAGCTACACTGAAAGAAAACACCAATCTGTGTGTGTGTGTGTGTGTGTGTTAATGCAACTATGCAAGCAATCCTAAAACTCAAACTCAGGGATTGCAAATTCTTGCACACTATTTACAGGTAACCAATATGTGAAATGAAAATCACAGCAATAAAACAGCTAACATAATAATTACTGTGACTATATAAAAATGTTTTGCACTTTGAGACTGTAAAAAGCTTTCTCTTAAGCTCAAAAAAGAGACTTTTATATTTACTTAAATGGAGTTCCCTTGCCAAGTCTGATTTAACAAAAAGTTGATATTCAATATAAATATAATTTTTCATACTGAAATATAGATTTATTTTAATGAAATGGGATAATGTTTGCATTATATTTTATAAGTCCCTATAGTTCCATTTGGTCCTCATTTATTTGAATTTTACTCTGCTTGCATAATATTTTTGCTTACAGTCATATTCTTTAAGATTAGAAATGTCCAAATCTGGAAATTCAGAGGTACTATTTGTTAACATTCTTTCAGTGTGATTCATAGACTTTTTGCAAAGTCTGCTTTGATTTTAAAATAAAACCAAGGTAATAAGATGTTTTGTATAAAAATACATGACTTAAGCAATAACGATAAAAGGAGCTTGACTTTGGGGGATTACACGCCAAAGCAAACCATACTCCTCATGAAAAAGACTGTGTAAAGTTCATATGAAGAATAGTAAAATAAAACACTTAATCAAATGTAAAATAGCTTTCTATTCTGCTTATTTTAAAAATATCCAGTGGTTTAAATTGCTGCAGTCCTACATTTAAATTGCCAAAAGTAGTAACAGGTAAATGACAGCATGCAACATGATGAGGGGTTAAGTGAGGTCACCTCAGAACCCAACATACGGTTATAGCTAAGGACAGGTATTCCTCACTTCAATTTCTTTTGTCATGTAGTATCCAAAAGGGAGAGTTCTACCTTGATACTTCTTGCTAATGCATCTGTCCTACAGAACTTCTGTTTAATAAGAATGAATTAAATTGGTACTAAATCAGGTGATGAAAAAAATGCAGATCTGAATCTTGGAGAGAATTGACAAAAATTCTAAATCTGACAACATTCCCAGGCCTTTTTTTTTAATCTAAATTTTACAATCTCTCCTGGGAATCCACTGACCTAATTTACAATGGGATGGTACCAAGAATATAAAAACAAAACCAGTGCCCTAGTCTAATTGTTTGTCCTCTTTCCAAGAGACAAGCTTACCTCCAGGCACGGAAGGACAATACAAGTATAGCAACTAGGGCTTATAGTTATAAACTTTCCCTTCCAAAAGTGATAACAATCACTAGCTTCTATAAAACAAAACAAAAACAGGAGTTAGCTGGTTAGCTCAGTTGGTCAGAGCTCGATGTTGATAATACCAAGGTCAAGGGTTCAGATCCCTGTACCAGCCAGCTGCCCAAACCCCTCCCCACACACACAAAACAAAAAAATTCCTCCTCTCAAAACAATACTTAGGCCTTTTTCCTTAGGTAAAAAAGATCAAGACTATAAAATTCTAAGAAACTTGTGAGATGGGAATGCATTGAGAGAGAGAGAGAGAGAGGTTTCTTATACTATCTTCATTTTGAAAAAGAGATTCTAAATGTAAATGCTCCTCTTTAACTAAAAAACAAAGTAATAATAATATCTTTGCAGAGTGTCTGCCTGGCTTTTGCCAAAGTATCTCTTGGAATGGGGCACTAAGTATCCCCTGGCAGTTCATTC
>NW_007733226.1:41676-42605 GCF_000696425.1 Galeopterus variegatus
CCTGGCTTTTGCCAAAGTATCTCTTGGAATGGGGCACTAAGTATCCCCTGGCAGTTCATTCCACCTTTGCTAAGCCGATGCTCAGAAAGTTCTTCCCTATAAAAATGTGGAATTGAGCCCCTTGGGAGCACCTGAATCATTCTTAGCCTTTATCCACAAGAAGGTAACCTTAAGTGTTTGTAGAAAGTCATCATTGTGCATCTGGTCTTCCCTTTTCCAGTCTGTTCAATTTTTCCTCAAATGATGTTGTTTCAACACTGTTCTTGTCAACCATATATTCATGCCCAGAAATGACTAGGATACAATAGCTATAACTAAAACTGATCAGAGAAGTGTTCCAGGCAGACCTAACAGCACGTACAAGAGCTTGGCATCAGGTAGGAATAAGACTTGTTAGAGGAACTGACTGAGGCCAGCATGGTTGGAAATCGGAGTGGTGCAATGAGGTTGGAGAGGAGTCATATTTTTAAGAATGCAGGGCCCTATATGGTGGTACTAAAGATACAGGATGCAGTGGAGCTCAGGTCTGGTGGGTGAGATGGATAATTCCCTTTCACAGATGAAGGGAATAGGATAACTCCCTTTTACAGAAGATACATAGTGGTAACACAAGAAAAATGGCCCCAATAGTGTGGCTTTGGAGTCAGATTGTCCATTTAAACCCTAACTGGACCAACTGCTAGCATTACGTCCTCGGAGAAGTTACCTAACTTATCTGTGTCTCAGTCTCTTCATCTGTAAATGGGGTTAACACTACTACATCTCCTATAGGGCTGTTGAGAGGATTAAATGAGATGATGCTTATTAATTACACATTAACAGTTCCTGAATCACTCTTTCAAAGTTTGATGCTGAAAAACAAATAGCTAATTGTCTAGAAACAAAGTCATGTTTCAGTGTGCTGGTAATATACACATGAAGACAGCTAA
>NW_007733226.1:43193-45597 GCF_000696425.1 Galeopterus variegatus
CACATCTCCTATAGGGCTGTTGAGAGGATTAAATGAGATGATGCTTATTAATTACACATTAACAGTTCCTGAATCACTTTTTCAAAGTTTGATGCTGAAAAACAAATAGTTAATTGTCTAGAAACAAAGTCATGTTTCAGTGTGCTGGTAATATACACATGAAGACAGCTAAGGATCGGCTTTAACACAAATCTTTGTTAATAATCAATAATAAATGAACTCAAGGTACACAGGCCCTGGGCAAAGTTCTTTACATTCATTATCTTAAATAATACACATAACAACCTTACGAGGTAAATTTTTGTCATCACCACTATTGTACAAATGAAGAAGCAGATTTAACTTAGAAAGGTTAATAAAACCTTTGTCTAAGTCCCCATGATTAAAGATCTGAGATTCTGATCCCAAGAAATCAGCATCATTACTCTGCTACGCTGCCTGTTAGGTTAGATGGAACACGTCTACAGTCTGGATGTCCGGTAATGCTATCCAGAGAAAGGAAAATGCATATACAGAGGATCCTGGAGACCCTATCTTCATCCACTTCATTTGTTCTATCCCAAGAACAGTTCAAGTCGGCCAATATTCCATGATAAAAGATTTACTTCTTAAGTTTTTCTTTTTCTTCTCTAGAATTCCCAAGGCTGTTAATAAAATAATCCCAATGAATGAGTCTGAAGACCTATATTTTATTTCTTCTGAGGTTATGGGTGGTAAAACTTCTAATCGGAAAGCAAAGATTTCTGAGAAGGAGATGCTGAGGAATTCAGGGAGAGGCTGAAGGAATACAGTGCAAGCATCAGAAGAGGTAAGAGTCTCTGGTCTTTTACTTGGCAGATTAGGTCGAATCCTCTGAGCTGTAGCATTTCATGCACTCCAACAAGACAAGAAAGAGAGAGACAGAGAGGGAGAAAGGGAAAGGATGGCTTCTTGGCTTAGAAGAAACATGTAACAAATAGCCTATATTAACTAAATCTAGAAAGTGCTTATTATACTCTATGTTTTTCTACTTTCCAGAGAAAGTGCCTATTTTAATAGTCCCTATCATGATATTTCACTGTTTGATCTCCTGTACTGGACCATAAACATTAAAGGCAATAGAATTAACTTGAACAAATGTGTGAGCTCTTTGAGGACAATTTTTCACTCAATTTTGTATCCTTAGCACTAAGCAAAAGGCAGCCCTTTGAGCAAACATATACAAGCTATCCCAGAAAAGCCTCATCCACCAAAGGCAGACCTGGGAGCATCAACATCATAATACTAAAACAACAGAGGAAGAAGTCTGTCATTGAGGATTGGGTCCAGGTGTGCTTGTAAACCATCCCAAGCGGCTCTCCCTCGTCATTACCTTGGTATTTTAAAAGGTTGGTTTGGATGACAGGCTGCAAATGCAATGGGATGCTAAGTGAGCTCTACCTCTGTGATTTCAGAAACCATCTGTCTTGGCTCGAAAGAAACTCTTTACAGCAGAGAGGACTGATGTGGTGTCAAGACCAGGTCCGAGAGACTTAATTCCTCTAAAGACAGCAAAAGTATCTGTTGGACACACAACAAAGAGGACAGAGAAACCCTAATTGGGTGGATTGGAGCAGATGCTTAAGAAGGGTCACCAGAACATGGAATGTACTCTTTCCCTACACCAGAGCTGAAGTAAAGACACATCACATAATCAAACGTGCAAAGGTACTTTTGATACCGAGTCTCAACATTTTCCACATTTCCTTTCATGTGCTCTGAATTTCTGCTGGCTAGATGCAATCCCAAGACCTGACTGGATAGTGTGACCTACAGCGTCAATTAGGTTTCATTTTCCATGTCAAAATTTGGAGGGGGGGGGGAAAGGAAAAAAGACCTTCATTGTGGTAAACAATGGTTTTATTTGTTAAAGCACTTTCCACCCCTGACTGTTCAGCCTCACTAAAAAGACAGGCCTGTATATTTCTCTATTGCTTATGGCTTTTGATGAGGTACCTGAGGTTAGGAAATAAAATCTGTTCCCCATCTCTCATTTTTAAGTGGTACTTATCCTTCCAAGGATAATGGGATTTACAGTCTCAAAAGGCAGAGCCATATATTATGAACCTCAAGATGCTCTTCAAGAATTTTTTTTTTGGGGGGTGGGGGGGGGGCTGCCTTATGGTGGCAGGAGAAGCAGACCATAGTATTTACATGTTGCAAGAGCAACACAGGCACATCTCGTTCAGGTATTCTAATCAACCCACACAAAGCAAAATCTTACTAACAACAACAAAAGCAAAACAAAAGCAAAACCACAACTCATTCAGCTAGGCCAGACATGTTGACTAAATTCTTCTGATTTCCTATGGGAAATCTAGTTTGCCAGAAATCAATAATAAACAAAACTCTGGAAAGTATACAAACACATGGAAATTAAACAACA
>NW_007733226.1:45878-46999 GCF_000696425.1 Galeopterus variegatus
GACACAATAACTAACTACATTGTATATTGACAAAATAAAAAAATAAATAAATAAATAAAATGCTCAATCTTTCTTAGAACCTAAAAAAAAAAAAAAAAGAAATCTAGTTTGCCTTATTTTAGGCAATTAAAGGGACCTATATTTACAAAAAAATGAATCAGAGGGTTACTTTTTCTTTATGAAAGAATTCACTACAGAATTTCCTTTAAATGTAATGTCCCTGGTTCATTTCACATATAGCTTTATTTATACAAATTCAATTTATTTAATATCCAGGAACACCTCTTTGATAAAATGAGAGAACAGGCCCTTAGGAAGGAAATACTACCTAATGTTCAGGGTCAACCAGTAGTTTCTGAATATTGTCCCAATGGTCTTAGTAGGACAATTTTATATATATAAAATTTTCTACTTTTTATAAAATCTCAGATCCACACCAAAACCCAGCAAGTCAGGATTATTAAGCTTATTTTTGCATGTGTAGAAACTGAGGCTTGGAGAAAATATGTCAGGTGTAATTGCTTACTATATGCTAGGCACGAGGCTAAGACCACAAGCAGGTCATCTCTCTGATCCTCCTAGCAACTCTACAGGGTATTGCCATCTCTGTTAATAGATCAGGAAATAGACTCTGGGAGGTTAAGGAACCTGCCCCAACTAGTAAATGGTAAAGAGGAAATATGACTGAGCTAAGAGAGGAATGGTCGGTCGAGCATAAGCTCTCAGTTCAGCTGAGGACAGATGAAAACAGGAAAGACTTCTGGGTGGCGGGGTTGGGTGGGGTGGGCAGAGAAGGAGGTACAGAGCTTGATGGAGCAGGGGAAGGAGGGCAGGGAGAGAGAAATGGGAGGGGAGTGAAGCAGAGTCTGAGAGGCTGGAATGCATGTGTGGGTTTGGGAAACAGTGATCGGGTCCTATGTTGGTGGAGTGTGACCTCCTGCATTTAGTAGGAGCAACCTGGATGGTTGGCAGGCAGATCAAAGTGTTTCTAAGAACTGCCGAAAGACCTGATCACATATAATTAGAAGGCATTATTAAAAATATAATTTAGGGACGGCCCAGTGGCGCACTGGATAGTGCGCCGCTTGGGCAGCGCGGAGGCGCTCCCGCCCGAGGGTTCA
>NW_007733226.1:47878-52167 GCF_000696425.1 Galeopterus variegatus
ACAGTGCACCGCTTGGGAGCATGGCGGTGCTCCCGCCGAGGGTTTGGATCCCACGTGCAGACCGGTTCCCGCTCACTAGCCGCGCGAGGCCCGGGAGCAACACCGAGGCTTGCAATCCCGTTGCCGGTCCCCGGTCCGGTACGGGGGCAACACTGAGGGTTGCGATCCGTTGCCGGACACGGAAAAAAGACAAAAGACAAAAAAAATATATATATAATTTAAGGGGCCGGCCCGGTGGCGCACTGCAGAGTGCGCCGCTTGGGAGCATGGCGGTGCTCCCGCCGAGGGTTCGGATCCCACGTGGAGACCGGTTCCCGCTCACTGGCTGAGCGAGGTGCGGGTGCAACACCGAGGATTACGATCCCGTTGCCGGTCAGTAAAAAAGACAAAAAGGAAAAAATATATATATATATAATTTAAGAACATAGCCTAGATCAAATTACTTGCAGAGAAGAGTTTTTTCCTCAATGACAAAAGCTGAACAGATAATATTCTAAGCCAGACAATGAGAAATGTAGGAAAGTTTTGGGCCTTACAGAGAAAAAGACCCATGAAAAGGGCTGGAAGCTCTAACTGGCCACTGAATCCAGTTAACACAGTTCCATACAAGCTGATAAAAACATCATGGTATATGCAGGAAGCTACACAAGTAGTCCCTGCCAACCCAGGAAAAGGGAGAATTCAGGACATAAATTATCCTGAATTCCAGAGAAAAGCTTTAATAATACTTTAATCAAGCTGAACAAGATAAAATCCTTTAGTAAATAAACATCAGGCTCTGAGCACATTCGGGTTCAGGACACATGGTTCATTAGCGGGGTTGGACTAGACACCAGGATTCTCTACATCAGGCCGGGCTGTAGGAGCAAGGGGCCCTGACCAGCAAACATGTAAAAGGCATTGAGACCCAGGTTTCTGTAACTTATGCTGTTCTTGAGTTTCCTAGTGCTTTAGGGAACTAATATTTATTACAGAAAAGTAGAACAGGATCTCCCCACCTCTCAACAGTACTAATACAGAAACATCATATTCCTGCCAAAAATGGAAAAAATAGGTTTATGAATCATATTATATTTGTATTATCTCTAATTCTGGCATATACAGTTTATTCCTTACTAGATATAATGGGCAAAGAAATATCAAAATATTCATTTAAAAACATATTCATTAATAAGAGTGATAGCCTCTAGGAAGAGTCTATGGCTTTTTGGGGCATTGGGGGTAGCTGAGGGCAGGGCTAGGTAGGGCGAAAGGGTAAGAGGGAGATTTATTATTCACTTTATCCTTTTGTGTCAATTTGACTTTGTGTAATGTGCATGTATTACCTATTCAAAGATGTATGTGCATTCTGAGTAAAGCAAAACCGAGAAAAAGTTTTACATTTTAATGATCCTTGATTAGTGACAAACAAAAGGTACTGAATAATCAAGGCCGGCCAGTTATCTCAGTTGGTTAGAGCGGGGTGTTACAACACTAAGGTCTAGGGTTCAGATCTCTGTACCTGCCAGCCACCAAAAAAAAAAAAAAAAAAGAAAAAAGAAAAAGGTACCAAATAATCAAAAATCAATCATTCCTGGAAAAATTAACATTTCAGACCAATTTTTTAAAAAAAATTATGAGTGGACATGAACAGGTTCAGAATAAGATAAAACCTAAATTGTTGGACTTGAATAATTGATGTATACTTTTTAGCCAGCATTCCATTAAATATTAATGATGGGGCTGGCTGGTTAGCTCAGTCAGAGCGCAGTGTTGATAACACCAAGATCAAGGGTTCGGGTCCCCATACCAGCCAGCTGCCAAAAACAAAACAAAACAAACAAAATGATAATGAGATGCAAATAAAAATAGCTCCTACTTATTGAGAGCTTACTAGCTGCCAGGTGCCATCCTAAATCTGGTTATAACATTTCTAAATGCTGCTATGATGTTGTTAGTCTAATAAGTATTTATAAAAAACACTAAACATTCTAGATGGAAAAAATGATAAAAATTAAACACTGAGAAAAATTGGAAAGCTGATCAAATATGGATGCACATCTATTTACAATTATTTTTCCCTCATACCATGTTTTTTAAAATTTTTTATTTTTGGTGGCTCGCAGGGACGGGGACCCAAACACTTGACCTTGGCGTTACAAGGTTGCTTACTAACCAACTGAGCCAACCGGCCAGCCATTTTTCCCTCATACTATGAAAAGCCAAGACTTCCACACAAGTGACACAGGGCCACTATGAGATTCAACAACTAACTCTGGACAATGGATATATCTAACTTCTTGAAACTTACCAATGGTGTGTCTTTTCCTCCAACAATGCTGAGACCAAGCCCTGAACGTCCCTTGGATATTTCTATGATCATTTCCTGGCCAGGGACAATGGGACACGTTGCAGGGTCCACTGACAGAGGAGCCTGGAAGCCACCTGAAAAAGGATCGAACACAGAATGACTGGCAAGTAGTAGATGCAGCTCAGCTTGCACACTCCATTACTTGGGAAGTGTGGGGTTTGTATGTGTTGATCATTTCACTCTTTTCCTGCCAAGCACCATGAAGAAGAAAGCTGGGTCATTACTGTCCATTCACCAAGGGATGAAACATGACATTCCCATGACACTTGTGAGATTAAAATGATAACTGCCCCTGCCCCTCAACCCATCAATTTTTAGTTTTATTTGAAATTGAAATTTTTTAAACTTAAAATGCATCATGAAAACCAGTATAGAAAAATTTAAGATGATTAAATGATTAGGTAAACTCATTGTATTCATTATAATTCATGTTATATTCTCATTATAACATAAAGGGAAGTCTTATAATGAGAATAAAGTCTGGTATGACAGAAGATTCTCAGTTACAGGAAACTAATTAACAAATAGTGCTTAAATACTTTAAATTAGAGCATATCATATGAATTAAGATATTTAAAGGATTTAATCAATAAACTATTATATAACTGAAAATAACAATTACCTAAAATTTATCCCCAAATATATTATATACATAGTAAAAACAAAAAGAGTATTATAAATGCAAGACTCAGGAATTACCTGCTGGGTCCATGAGTGAAAAGCTTGTTAAAAGAATTACTGTTTTACAACGTTTTTTTTTTTTTTAATCTTTGTTTTAGACAGGGTATTATAAATGCAAGACTCAGGAATTACCTGCTGGGTCCATGAGTGAAAAGCTTGTTAAAACAATTACTGTTTTACAAAGTTTTTTTTTTTTTTAAATCTTTGTTTTAGACAGATTTTTCCCAAAAACTGAGAGGAAAAATGGTTATAGACTAAGAAAAAATGTTTAATTACACCCTTTTATTCAGCATAAATTCTACACATGTATGTGCATTTTCCAAATAACTAAACCTAGCCCATTAAAAAATCAAAACATTCAAAATGTTAGATAGTTTCAAGAGACTGTTATGGAAATGAGTCTCCAGCAAATATCATCTTTTCTGATAACCAAATTCCATCATCATGACTATTCTCTCTTACACTGTGATATAATTCAGTAAATGGCTGGTACTAGAGGACCCCATCTGCTGGTCAGCTGTAGCTAATGAACAGAAACCCAGATGAGACCCACATGCTTATTTATTTACTTTATTTAAAAAGTTTAAACATTTACTTGTACATATTTGTGGGGTACAGTGTGTTGTTTCAATACATGCGTATACTGCACGATTCACATTGGATACATAGCATTGTTCTGTACTCATTGTTTTGTACACGTTTGCTTTTCCCTCCCTCCTCCCCTCCCAGCCTCTGGTAACCATTATTCTACTCTCTATTTCTATGAGAACCACTTTTTTTTTTTTTTTTTTAAGATTCCACATATGAGTGGAATCTGTCTTTCTGTGCCTGATTTACTTCACTTAACATGATGGTTTCCAGTTTCATCCACGTTGCTGCAAATGATAGATATCATTTCTTTTTATAGCTGAATAGTAGTCCATTGTGTATACATACTAGTTTTTTTCATCCATTCTCCTGGTAATGGGCATTTAGGCTGATTCCATCTCTTGGCTATTGTGAATAGCATTGTGATGAACATGGTAGTGCAGGTGCCTTTTTGATATATCGACTTCACTTCTTTTGGGTATATACCCACCCAGTAGTGGCATAGCTGGATCATAAGGTAGATCTATTAGTTCTCTGAGGAGTCTCCATACTGTTTTCCACAATGGCTGTACCAATTTACATTTCCACCAACAATGCATGAGAGTTCCCTTTTCTCTGCAACCTCACCAGAATTTGTTATTTTCTATCTTGTTGATAATAGTCATTCTAA
>NW_007733226.1:53275-54361 GCF_000696425.1 Galeopterus variegatus
GTGGATATCCAGTTTTCCCAGCACTATTTATTGAAGAGGCTGTCCTTTCCCCACTGTATATTCTTGGCGCCTTTGTCAAAAATCAGTTGGGCTATAAGTGGGTTTATTTCTGGGCTCTCTATTTGTCCCATTGTTCTATTTGTCTATTTTTATGTCAGTACCATGCCGTTTTCATTACTATAGCTTTATAGTACATTTTGAAGTCAGGAAGTGTGATGCCTCCAACTTTGCTCTTTTTGTTTAAGATTGCTTTAGCTACACAGGGTCTTTTGTGGTTCCATACTAGTTTTGCTTTTCTATACTAATTAGCTCCATACTAATTGCTTTTTCTATTTCTGTAAAGAACATCATTGGTATTTTGATAGGGATTGCACTGAATGTGTAGACTGCTTTGGGTAAAATGGAAATTTTGATTATGTTAATTCTTGCAACCCAAGAACAACATGGGATATCTTTCTATTTATTTGTGTCCTCTTCAAATTTTTCACTAGTGTTTTATAGTTTTCATTGTAGAGGTCTTTCACCTCTTTGGTTAAATTTACTCATAAGTATTTCGTTTTTTTGGTAGCTGTTGTGAANAGTCATTCTAACTGCAGTGAGATGATATCTCATTGTGGTTTTAATTTGCACTTCCCTAATGATTAGTGATTTTGAGCATTTTTTATGGCTTGATGGCCATTTGTATATCTTCTTTTGAGAAATGTCTGTTCAAGTCCATTGCCCATTTTTTAATTTTGTTGATACATTCTGGATATTAGTCCACTGTCTGATGTATAGTTTGCAAACACTTTCTCCTATTCTGTAGGTTGTCTTTTCACTTTGTTGTAGGTGGTCATTCACTTTTGTGCCCCCTGTTGTGCAGTAGCTTTTCAGTTTGATATAGTCTTATTTATTTTTGTCTTTGTTGCCTGTGCCTTTGCAGTTTTGCTCAAAAAAGTGTTGCCCACTCCCATTTCATGTATCATTTCCCCTGTTTTCTTCTAGTAGTTTTTTCATAGTTTTGGGTCTTAAATTTAGGCCTTTGATCCATTTTGAGTCGATTTTTGTGTATGGTGAGAGATAGGGGTCTAGTTTCAATCTTCTGCA
>NW_007733226.1:56539-61060 GCF_000696425.1 Galeopterus variegatus
CAGTGAAGCCATCTAGTCCTGGGGTTTTCTTTGTTGGGAGACTTTTTATTACTGCTTCAATCTCATTACTTGCTATTGGTCTGTTTAGGTTTTTCTAGTACTTCATGATTCAATCTTGGTAAGTTGTACATGTGCAGGAATTTATCCATTTCTTCTAGGTTTTCCAGTTCGTTCACATATAGTTGTTTGTAGTAGTGCTCACTTAATCTATGTAAAAGCAGGGGTCNGCCAATCCCTGGTATAAAACAAAAGGAAACAGGCTCTAGTAAGTCTGTTTCTGCTCTGACTGAACAATAATCATGGACTTTGTGACAAAGGGGCACAGGTTTCAGAGTGGCACAGAGGTAGATTTGGGCTCCGAAGCAGGAAATTAGTAGGTGGGAGCAACTGGGGCTCACTTTTCATCAGAAAAATGCATGTAACCACTATCTAATAGGCTGTTAGAGGAATTAAACGAACAGTATGTGTGAGGTATCCAGCTCAAGGTCTGGCATATTATAGGCATTCATATATTTGCTGTTCCTGGCCACATGGAATTTATTAGTCTAATGGCCTCATGGTTAAAAGTGAGAAATTTAGTGACAACCTCAGTAACAATAAAGAGTACCATATTAGAAGTAGAATATTAAATTGTAAACCTAATTTGTCTCTAGGTCTTTTGTAGCATATGTATTTCACAACATTTCCCATTAATTTATAATAAAATCAATGTATAATAGGGCATCATTTCATGGATGCTTTAAAAAGTTTATTCTGCTTTTGCAAATGACTAGTTTAGTTTCCTAAGTGAAAAGAGAGAGAAAACATAGTAGGAGATACTAGAGATGGCATTTCTTTCCCTTTTCCATTTGTGCCTCACCCTAACCAGTCCTGGGTCACTCTTAGTATTTATTTCTATTGTCTAGGTATAAATATGTAATGCATATTACCAAAATCCAACTGGTCTACATCTCCAGCCAGCAAACTTTCTTGGTAAAAGTCCAGTATACATATTTTGGGTATTAGAGGCCGTATAGTCTCTGTTGCAACTACTTAACTCTATCATCATAGTGTGAAACCAGCCATGGACAATATGTAAGCAAATATGTGTCTCTTTATTTATGGACACTAAAATGTGAATTTCATGTAATTTTCATGATATATTCTTTTGATTTTTTTCAATGTTTAAAAATATGAAAACCATTTTTAGCTTGTAGAATATACAAAACCAGGTAGTGGGCCAGATCTGACCCATGGGCCATAGTTTGCTGACCATATTCATCAAGCATTTTAGTACAAAACTAGTGCTTTAAAATAAGGGTTGGCCAGTTAGCTCAGCTGGTTAGAGCATGGTGTTATAATGACAAGGTCAAAGGTTCAGATCCCCATCCTGGCCAACTGCCAAAAAACCCCTCCACAAACCCCCCCAAAACCCCTGCTTGCTAAACTCTTTATGAATTAATATGTTTAAAAATATATATATAAAATATATAAAAGACAAATACCATAAAGGTGTCAGGTCTGCTCCACTAACAAGAGGTTATGCTTTGTCATTGGTGAGCATGGCCTTTTAAAGAGCCCATTTTTTACTGATTTATAGCACATAAAAGCAAAGTGGAAATACCCATTAATCCTCTTGAAGTTGTATTTTCAATTCCTAGTCAGCATAATTCAAGGGAGGAACTTAAATAGAGAATGTGTATACCAATTACTTTAAGCACTGAAAATTTAGTCTTCGAATAGTATACATCAACATATGTAGGGCTAAAAATTGGGTTCAATATGGTTTTTAAGAGATATTACTCATGACCTAAACATAATCTTTTGGAGAGATTAGAGAAGAATAATCTGTAAGCCTCAGATTCCAATAGCATTTACTGAGCACCTTTTCTGTTCCAGTACTTTCACATTCAATAAGCTCTAGGCAATGACAATGGCAGGGATAAGGAAAATGGTGTAGGAAGTGAAGTGACCCATCCAAGCCCCAAAGCTAAGGAAGTGGAGGAGGGAAGCAGAGCCAGGCTTCCTGACTCCTGGTCCAGTTCTCTTCTTAGGACATCATGATCTATCCTTCTCTAAGGTTTCATGAGCCAACTCTGCTCAGGGAAAGAATCATACCATAGCCTGTGAAGTCTGCATCTGTTGAATGGTATGATGAAGTTGGTGCTAATGGTATCTCTTGTGAACTGAAGGAGACTTTTGCCGAATATTTTTGCTGTTTCATCTGGCTGACGGCCTATAAAAGGAAGGAAAATTAGATGAATTTCAAGATGGAGAAAGGATACCAAAACAATGGTGCATTCCAATAATGTTTTCTGAATGTATAGGATGGAAGAGGTGGCAAGAGGAAGTTAGGATGATTTTTGCCCCATTCCTCATGATTCCCTATTTAACTTTACATCTAAAATGCTTTGGTAGTCAAGGGTTAAGATCCCCATACCAGCCAGCTGCCAAAAAAAAAAAACCTTGCTTTGGTGGAGGAGATGATTTTTGCCCCATTCCTCATGATTCCCTATTTAACTTTACATCTAAAATGCTTTGGTAGTTAAGGGTTAAGATCCCCATACCAGCCAGCTGCCAAAAAAAAAAAACCTTGCTTTGGTGGAGGATGGATCAAGGAAGGGAGGAAGGATAGAAGCTGAAGATAGTCCATCACTGTGATCTGTATATGAAGCCGGGGGTAGTAAGCAGAACAAAAATTTTTGCGATTTCTATTCATTCTGATGAAATCACCACGAACTCCACATATCTGTGCTGTGTCCATTGAAAAACAATCTGTAGTGTAGATGTTCATACAACATTGTCCATCTCTTTTGTACATACTCGCAATAGTCAAAAATGCACAAGGCCGGTTAATTGAGCAACATGAGGGGAAGGACCTGCCTTCTGGATCTGTAGTTAGCCAGGGAACCCACCTCCAGCTGGAAGATTCTGGTGGATGCAATGAGGCACCAGGCTGTCCCTGGAGTGTAGAAATAGGACCAAGGTAACTGCTCCAAAACCGTAACACCTCAAGATTGTATCAGTGAAAGGCTGTGCCTCAATACAAGGCATTGTGCAGTATGTAACAACTAAAACAATACCACCATTGTATATTTGTATTGTGCTTTCTAGTTTTCAAAATACTTTTACAAAAAAAATAAAAAGAAGAGTGCAGCATTGTGACACAAAGGTCATGGGTTTGGATCCCCGGACTGGCCAGCCACCAAAAAATAAATTAAATAAATAAAACCACTTTTATATCCATGAATTCATTCAATCATGAGAACAACCCTGAGAGTTAGACAATATTACTCTCTTGAAGATAAACCAAGACACAGTGTCAAGTGACATATCTGAAATCATACAGCTAATTAGAGGAAGAGGTAGGGTCCAAAGTCAGTAGCTGAAGAATGCTACAAGTTCAAAGAGTTTATCAAACAGCTGCTAGGCAATGATTAATTTTTTTCTGTACTTCTCTATCAACATCATTTAATACTACTGTATACTTACTTAAAAAGACATATTTAAGTACATATTTAGGGATTTTAGAAAGAAAGAAGTGGGAAAAAAGACAAGGGGTTACTACCTGAAAACTGCACACTGGAATGGTATAGGTATCTAATTACTCTAAGGACCACACTTCCCAGCCACCATGAAGCTAGGTGTGCCCATAGACTAAATTCTGGTCAATGGGACATAAACAGAAGTGAATGTACAATTTCCATGTTCTCTTAAGGAGAAAGATCCCACCTTTCCCTTCTCCCTAGCTGGAATGCAGATATGTTGGTGATATCTGTAGCAGCCATCTTAAACCCAAAAGTGATGCCATGATTTGAGGATGGTCAAGTAATCAGGTAAGAGGTGCTTGGGTCAGTGACATGGCAGAGACACCATATCATCTCCAAACTGACTACATCCAGTCTGTTATGTAAAAGAGAAACTTCTTGTAGTAACTGAGCCTGCATCTCAACTCATACATTACCTACATCCAACTTTCATTTTGTATCACCTCAAGAAAGTACGTGCATTCCCAACAAAGCTGACTTTTATGAAAAATGATGTGAATTTTAAAACAGGAAAACACAAGAGAGAGGGGTCACCAGATTATGACTTTTATAATAGCCGTGAAGGGCTGTTGCTCATTTCTATGTTCCAGTTCCACGGCACATCTGGTGCATAATAGGTGACCAAGCAATATTGGTGGAATTGAATTCAATTTAGAAACAAGGAAGTAGTCCACAGAAATCAAGCAAAAGGTCCAAACATTATATGTAGAGGCAGACCTCTTGTTGTTGGTAGGTATGGTGATGGATAGACGTGTGCTCCCATGACTCATCCATTGGCACAACACCAAACCATTAAGTACAAAAGATCAGAAAGAATGAACTTGCTGTTGTACGTTACTATGTTAGATGATGAGAGTTGGGATGGACTTTATAGATCACCCGACCCAACTAAACCAGAACACCTAGGGAGCTTTTAAAAATTATGGAAGATGGGACCCCCATCCCAGACCAAACAAATTAGAGGTGTAGAGTGTAGACAAGTTTTTTTTTTTTT
>NW_007733226.1:61369-62840 GCF_000696425.1 Galeopterus variegatus
TTTTTTTTTTTTTAATTGAGACTTATTGCTTAAAGTTAAACCATGAATTCTTAGTCCAGAGCTTCAAAGAAATCCACTGGGGGAAATCCACTGGGAGAACTAAAAACCTCTGTAGTTACATCAAAATTTTACTTAGTGTTTTTGTAGGGAAAAGGTCTACACATCATAAGGTCCTCATGATAGAAAAAAAAAAATCACTACTCAAAATAAAACATGAATTGCCAGGTTTGCTACCACTAATTAGCAGGGAGACCAGACAAGTCACGTAACCTCCTCATCTGTAAATTGGTGGTGATATATTTACACCTTGCAAGGTTGTTGTGAAGATTAAAGATAAACAAAGATAAATAAATAAATCTGTGCCAGGAACAACTTATAAGCTCAATTAGTAATAGCTATTAATGCTTTTATATCTTTTTATAACATGTTAAAAAACGACTGGCCAGCTTCTGATTGAAACCTTCAAGGATGGAAAATTCCATTTCATGAGGAAGCTCACCCCATTTTGGAATGGCTCAAACGGTTGGGAAGTTCTTTATAATGAGCTAACACAGTCTCACTGCAGATGCTGCCAAATGATCTCTGCGCCATTTCTCTTCTACATCCACAGAAAAGGCTTATAATCAGTTTCGCAAAAGAGAATGTTGCTCTTTCCTCATCAGGGAAAAGAAATGCCAGATGATGTTTAGCATTTACCCCAGCTCTAAAATTCTATGGTTATAAAATTTTAGAGATGTTTGTTGTGTGCCTTGAGACAGGTGGTAATATATAAATATTCACACATTAATAGTACAGTCATGTGCCACATAATGTTTCAGTCAATAACATATTGCACATATACAACTATGGTCCTATAAGATTATAACAGAGCTGAAAAATTCCTACTGCCTAGTGATGTCATAGCCATCTAATGTTGTAGCACAATGCATGACACGCATAGGAGCCATAGGCTATGGCATAGAGCCTAGATGTACAGTAAGCTATACCATCTAGGTTTGTGTCTTCTATGATGTTCGCACAAAGATTAAATTACCTAATGATGCATTTCTTAGAATGTATCCCTGTTGTTAAGTGATGCATGACTGCATTTGCAAATATATTACATAAAGCAAAATTTGGTTTTAAATTTTAAAAAAATTGCTTATAGGCTTTCAGTTGAACTAAATTTAGTTATCTTTAAGGTTCTTTCCTCACCTATTTTTATTTATTTATTTATTTGGGTACAGAGTTAGATTCCAGTACATATATATAATATTTGTGATGATCAAATCAGGGTAATTAGCATATTCATCATTGCAAAAATTTATTTCTTTGTGATGACAGCATTTCAGCTCCTCTCTTCCAGCCATTTGAAAACACACTAGAAATTATTGTTGATTACTGATGTACTACTGTAGACTACTAGAACTTATTTTTCCTACCTAGCTGTAATTGTGTATTAGTTAACCAACCTTTCCTTACTCTCCTCCCC
>NW_007733226.1:64116-65782 GCF_000696425.1 Galeopterus variegatus
CGGGGGAAGGTGGGGGGTGGTTGGCCAGGATGGGAACCGAATCCTTGACCTTTGTATTATAAGGCTGTGCTCTAACCAATGTAGCTAACTACACAGCCCTCAAAGGCATTTTCTTTGGCAGTGTTTGAAATACATTTCCCATAAGCTCTGGTAATCTACAACTCCTTAAACATAAAAGTAGTTAATATAGGGCCAGCCAGTTAACTCTGTTGGTTAGAGAATGGTTCTGATAATACCGAGGTTCAGGGTTTGATCCCTGTACTGGTCAGCCACCAAAAAAAAAAAAAAAAGTTAATATAGGAATAATGTAAATTTTAGTGGCAGAAAAGTATAAACTAGTACACAGAAATGATAATCGGGACTTAAAAAAATAAGGAAAAAGTCAACAGCAACAAAAGTACAAAAATTTGACAGATAAAAGTTATAGTTTTTTAAGAGAAGTGAAATTCAAAATGTAAGGAATACTAATGTTACAGTATTTATATTTTTATAGAACTACAGATTCTCCCACTTGAAATTTTTATTTATGCCATTGTGTAAGACATGCTGCTCTCAGAATTTAAGTGCAAGGGTGTTTTCACCCTTTTAAATACCTACTAAGGTTATCAGTACAGGGAGATAAAGGATATTTCCACACACCTTGCACATAATTGGTGAAACGGTTGTGGATTAACTTCAGGTTGCAAGACACACCATAACCTCCCGTCAAGTACTGAAGGATTTGATCTCACTGCAATCACCTCCTTGTCTTTTGGAACCCACTATCTAATGCACACCACCCCAGTAGAGCAAAACCTAAAGTACAAGTTACGTACGTTGTCAGTCGGGTACTCCAGTGTGTTCTGCTGATCTGCCACCACACCTTGACCAGCCACCTGGGGTGTGTCCTCCTGAAACGTAAAAGATACAACTAGTTAGCAGTATCATAGGGCTCAATTGCACTTTCCCACTTTAGCAGTTAAGCACCTGGCTTTGGTCTGCTACAAAAATGACCAAGACACCAGGCATAAAAGTTCAATTTAACCATCTGAATTCTCAGAAATGAACACAGGCTTGTCATTTTCAAATGCTTTCAGATCTGTCAGGCTTTAGACCTATCAGATATCCTTTGAAGGTCATTTCAGGCATAGTTTTTTCTTCTTCTGTCGTATCAGTCTCCCTACATAAAAATCCTTTCAGGGTTCAAATCCTGATATGAGGATTTTTTTCCCCTTGAGATGTTCGATTAGAGGCAAAAAGCACATCTACTGAAGATAATGTAAGAAACAAAGCTAAGTTAGTCTTGAACCCCGTGGAGGAGTACAAAGTACAGACCTGGAGAGAAGTGAACTACCCAAACACATGGGAAACTGATGTGCAGCTAAAAGGCATTTTATTAATTGAAATAAATGATGACACCAATATATTGACCAGAATGTATGTCTCCCTCCTACCATACCATCCTTTTTTTTTTTTTAATAGGGAAATTTACCAGGGAAATTATCATCTGATGTTTACTTTAAGGTATGAACTCCTGCAATTGGGCATGGACAAGGCAGAACATGGAGAGAGACTGATTTGGATAGGAGAAAGGATGGGTTTCCTCTGTCCCTTGGTAAATGTCTGAAAGACAGCCAGGTGGCAAGGTGTAGTACTCAGGGCAGGTAGGTAAGTTAATTGGGAAATG
>NW_007733226.1:67046-68892 GCF_000696425.1 Galeopterus variegatus
ATTAGGTTACAGTCTTATTCTGTGTCATCAATTCCCTATTGGTTTACAACCTGAGAGATCTAACCCCAGCACGTTATGTCTTGAGACTGAAAAGCCTAGTTCCCCTGGATGGTTGTGATTGCACTTAGCTGTCTACTTTCTTATTTTTTAGGTCCAGACTTATCTCACTCATTCAGATTCTCTTTAATTTCCCCCTTATTGGAGAAAGATCCTAGAACTGCCCCACCCCCTTTATAAAATTTTGCTCCTAGACACATTATATGATATAAAAGGAATTCAAAAGTTACCTCATCCCATAATTCTTCCCTGAGCCCCTGGGTGGTACCCCTTCCACAGTGTGACGGATTTATTTTAGCACTATTTTTGCAACATTATATTGTATTTTTTATGTATTTGTCTCCCATATACTAATGTGGTCAACTTTTGTCTTTTTTGTTTCTTCAACATATGGCAGAATAGATTATGAGCTTTATAAATGGTTAGTGCTGAATAAATCAAAGTTTGGGAACTTCAATGCACCCGGGTGGATTTCAGAGCCAGCCATGAAAGGAAGGATACATAATTAAAGTAACTCTGTGGCCTCAGCTATAAAAGATTACAGTTGAAAAGAGAGAAAAAAAGACATGGAAAGGTCAATAAGGATCTTGGGAATTCTTAGAAAAAGAATTCTAAACTGCTTTATAAAGAGAAACCATTGGTATTATTCCTTCTAGTTTGGATCCGGTGGCCTTACCAGGAGCAAAAGTAAGTCCTTCCACTTGAAAATGATACTGTAGATCTGCCCGTTCTACCTTGGTTTAAACCTTGATGAACTAGCAGTGGGACAAAGGAGCTGACTTCTCTAGCTACAAATTAAAAAACCCAATTTGCATATCACATAGAGGAACTACTAATTTAATTCTTCATCATCACTGGCACTTGTAAATAAAAAGAAAGTGCTCTGGAATAGCAGCCAGAAAATCCAGGTTCAGATTGGTTCCTCTAGTTATTAGTAGTAGTGGTTGGAAACCTTAATTTTTTGAAACAATAAGAATTTGATTACAGCTACCTGAATAAGGGGTTGTAAGCAAATTTGAATTCAACCCATGCTTACTGAGCACCTACTATGTCCCAGCAGTGAAAAAGACTAACAGAGAAGCTCTTGCACTTGCCACATTCACATATCTGGTGAGATAGATATTAAAGAAATAATTACATAAATGATGAATTACAACTGAATAATATATGTGTGGAGGTGTGTGGCAGGTAGCAGGTACCTGAGTTTCCTTCCCTTTCTCTTATCTTTTCCTCGAAAAGGTAGAAGGATGAGATGAGGAAATCAGACTTCTGAAAAGCATCTGGTCTAACACATTGTCCCATTTCTTATACTGGTTATCCTTAAACCTCTGGGCAAGGGACGAGGCTGGTACATGATGATGACGGCGATGACAATGATGGCTAAAACTTACTGAGTACTGATTATGTGCCAGTTACTGAGCTGGGCATGGTACACAACTGTTGATGTACACAATAGACCTATGTATTAGGTACTATTATCATCCTCATTCAGAGTTCAGATAACTGAGGTACAGAAAGGCTAAATTATTTGCCCAGCCAGAACCAAACAGAGACACATCTTGCTCCACAGTCCCTGCTCTTAACCGAGGCGTAGACCTCAAGGGAAAGGGAAAGTACTATTTATGTCCTCAACACACACAAGATTCTTAGCCTCAACATTAGTGTTCCTATTTTTAGATTCAACATTTGGTCAGAAAAAGTTGTGACTGCTTGTTTTGAACCTGGACGGAAAACAAAATTCAGGACACTAGCCATTTCACTGATCTTGGGTCACTTTCCTTTGTGTTTT
>NW_007733226.1:69530-71487 GCF_000696425.1 Galeopterus variegatus
GAGAGATCATCTCATCTCATGAAGCAAACTGATACAACACATTCTGTCTGCATCATGTTATAATCCTCAGAACAGTACTTTGAGCTCCTGAAAGAAAATGCTTTGTGCTCAGAGAAATTGCTCTGATCAAGAGAAGGAGCTTCCGAGAGGTGGACATAAAAGGCACCACTGGGAATATGCTATATAATAGATAAAAATGGGAGAGGTGTCCAGACTACAATCCCCAAAGCAGGCTTACTGCTATCCCAAAGCTGGTAGTCAAAATACCCCCTCTGGCCACAGTAATTGGTTCAAAGGCAGATGCCTGAACAAAGCAAGTACACTCTGTGGATGTTCCAAAGTGGAGCAAGGGAAGTCAGCCCCTTTCTGGCAGAGAGGCTTATGAGCTTTCGGCAGCTTGCTTGTACCATGCTGAGGAAGCAAACCTGTAGCACCAGGTCTCTGGTTCCAACTATCCCTGAGGATGTCAGTCAACCCCACCCTTCTTGCAGTTATGTGAAAAACAAACAAACCTGTAGCCTTTCAATAAGTTTCCCCCTTTGTCTAAGTAAGGTCAAACTTGCAAACAAGAGATTCCCAATTACAACAGGGTAGAGCCTGTCTCTCCCAGAGAAGACCTCAGAAAAGACCTTTAAGGACAACAAAGATAAATGCCTCCAGGTGTTAGGCAGGAAGGTGGCCAACTGGAGAGGAAAGAAGTGAACTGAGTCCAAGACAACCAACTAGATGGCGCGTGCTTAGCCGAAAAGTATTAGAATTCGACAATTTTAAAAACAAGCCTGTCAGACAAACAACAAACATACACAAATGTCTACTGCTGATTTGGGTCCTTGGGCTTCCACTCTTCAGTCTTTGAATACATTAGAAAACGATTATCTTTGCTTAATTCCTACTCATCTGACCACTTGGATTAAGTGAAATAACATTAGCAGAAGCTCCCAGAACACATTACTTTGTCCTTCAGCAATATTTTTTAACACTAAGAATTTCTTAGGTAAAGTTGGATTCAAACACTAGCTCTGACATTAGTTGAATGTTTTGGTGCCTCAGTTTCCCTGTCTATCAAATGGGGATAATATGTATCAATTGTTAAAATGTATCAAGTATGAATTAATACACTTAGGATGCCTTTTGGAGCGCACAGAAATGCTATGAGAGCATTAGCTGCCGTTATTCTCAGCAGCTCTGAAGGTAGAGCCTTGTGTCTTGCTCCCTGCCATACACAGTGTGGTTAGCATGTACAAACAAGCCTTCAGCATGAACTTATCTAATTTCTGAAAGAGATGGTGAGTGAGTTTACAGTTCCCTTTGAAAGATAACATAATCAGCACAGGTTTTACATTATCGGATCTCAAAATTACATAAGCAACTAAGGCTTCCCCATTAAGAGAAAATTTCACAGACTCACAGTACAGTGTCTGAGCAGCACTTCTTTCCAAAAACCTGTGGGGTTCAGAACAGAGGGCGTGATTAAGAGAGTCTGAGTTCTGGGCTCTGAACAGTCATGCCATCTTACTTCTCCAGGACCTTAGTGCTAGTAACCACAACTGTTAAGATTACTTTCTCCATGTAAAAAAAAAAAAACTGTTAAGATTACTTTCTCAATGTAAAAAAAAGTCTGATGAGCAAACAATCCCTTCAGGGCAAGTTAAAATTCAGGTTGAAAAACAAGTCTCCACAGCCCACCAGTTAAAGTGGTTGAGAGTGAGTATAAGCTAGCAAATGTCAAAGATGTGAATTTGTGTTAAAAAATGTGTACCTACATTTCTGCTGTCTTTGAGATTAGTTTCCCTGTTACCCTTACGTCTCTGTATTATCATCATTCACCATGCAGAGTGGAAGAGAATAGAAAAGCAAGCCAAAAGCTTTTCTCCTGAGACTTTCATGAAGGAAGCAGACCTGACTGTACATCTACCATCTTTTTTGTGACCAGGAATGAGAAATTTATCATGCAGGC
>NW_007733226.1:71589-79608 GCF_000696425.1 Galeopterus variegatus
CTGGATCATGAGCATTTTTATGAAATACTTTTTCTATGAAATCCTCTGATGATATAGAAATTGTGTCCATTACTATTTATTATGAAGAGGAAGAGACCTGCTTTCTTTTAGATCTCTTATTGTATGGTTTTATATAGAAAAAGACCCTCGCTCTGTGCAGCCTGAAGAAGTTTAACAGATGTAAGGTCTGCTCAGTGCTCTTCAGCAGTGGCATTCATAGGACACTGCTCAGGGAGCATCACTGTTTGTTAAAAAATGTGTACCTACATTTCTGCTGTCTTTGAGATTAGTTTCCCTGTTACCCTTACGTCTCTGTATTATCATCATTCACCATGCAGAGTGGAAGAGAATAGAAAAGCAAGCCAAAAGCTTTTCTCCTGAGACTTTCATGAAGGAAGCGGACCTGACTGTACATCTACCATCTTTTTTGTGACCAGGAATGAGAAATTTATCATGCAGGCAAATCTCAAGTGGTTTTCAGAAATACAACGTATAAAGAACAACGAGCTGTGAAAAATGCCACATATTTGAATGTGCTTGAACTCTGCCATTGGCAATTTGCATACTGTCATGAGAAGCCAGTGCTAACTCAGCCCCTCCTGCTCCTTACAGGAATTCCTAGAGTCTTGCTACAGATGCAGTTTTCATATTGGATCTGAAACAGAAAATAAGCTTTGCACAGTGACATCTGCTCCCAATAGCCAAACCAGAAATCCAGCGGTTCTTGATGGAGAGCAAATTGGGGGTAAAAATGGATTTTAAGCACACAGTTCAGGACCTTGTTTTAAAAATGAGCAGAAAGGGCCAAACCCGTGGCGCACTCGGGAAAGTGTGGCGCTGGGAGCGCAGCAGCGCTCCCGCCGCGGGTTCGGATCCTATATAGGGATGACCGGTGCACTCACAGCGCTCACTGGCTGAGCACGGTGCGGCCGGTCTCAAAAAGGAAAAAATTAAATAAATAAATAAATAAATAAAAAATAAATAAATAAAAATGAGCAGAAAATTGCACCTGGGAGTTCCAGCCTGAAATAAGGCCTAACAAGAAGTATAATCATTAGAAACACATTTTAAACTATTTTTCCAACCATGGATAGAACTTTTTTAAAAACTTAGGTATAATTTTTAATCAAGCACAGTAGTCAAAATTGATAAAATTGAACCTGTATCAGAAATCACATGGTATTTCCTTAGAAGTCAAAATTCTAAACTGAACTAATTATCTTCTTGCACAAATCTGTTTTTTCTCCTTTTTTAAAAAAAAAAAAATTAAATTGATGACAATGTCAACCTCCCACATATCCAGGTTTAAAACCACACAGGTTTTACTAATCTCTTGCCTGCTTTCATCTAATCACTTGCAGAGTACTGTTGTCTATGGACACAACATGAAGCTAAACAGGTTTTTCTCAGAGACCAGAAAGTTTTCAAAAGAACTTTGTGGATACAGAACTACCTTTTTTTGTTTGTTTGTTTTTTGGCCAAGTAATTAAGACCAAAAAAATATTAGGTCAGAGCATATGGATTTGCCACTTTATAAGTTGGGAAATGGTTAAGTGTTAGTGATTTCAGACGGTTCAACCTATTAACTACTACTAATAGGCTAACTACTACCATATATTATTAACAAAATGTCATATAGGAAGAGCCATTTTAACACTAAAATTTAGGTAGGACACAGCCTAAATTAAAGAGCAGTCCTTTAAATTGAAAAGATTTAGCTCTATGACTCTGTATATGGTTATTATTTCTCATATTTCCCACAGATCCATCTGAGTCTCATAACTACTTTAGTGTTATCTGGATAGAGGAGAGAGCTTGGACTTTAGAGAATCACAATGGTTCATATTCTGGTTTTTCTACTTGTAGATTATGTACTACCTGAAAAACTGACTTCTCTAAACTTCAGCTTTTTTCTGGGTTACTACCAACCATCTCTTCAAAAAGCATTATGGCTCATGCTGCCCTTCATGAAAGTCAGTGAGTCAAACCATAAGGCTTCAAATCCTTACTATGGCACTTACTGGCTCTAAGTCTTTGGGCAAATGAATTAACTTCTGGAATACTCAGGTCTCTCATGTACAAAATGAAGATAGTAATAATGCTTTCATTATGGAGACAATGGAGATGGGGATAATACATTCTCCTCTGTTCCTACCAAATGAGTGCTAATAACTGGTAGACGGTATTACTGTTATTATTACTGCTTCTGTCAGGATAAATGAGATAATATCTTAAAGTGCTTATAGTAGTGATAGGTACCTACTGAGTAGGCATTCCATCACGTGTGTCATCTTTCTCCACTAATCTGCTCTTCCTCCTCTGTTTGTTTCCTCAGTTAATAGCATTAACCAGCCAGCCAGTCAGCTGCCCATTCTTGCCTCCTCCTCCTCCTCCAACTTTGACATCCATCTAATCAAGGCATTGAAAATCTGTGCAGATTTCTTTGTCCTCACTGAAAGATCTCTGGTTTAGGTCACAATAACTTTCATCTCAATTACTCTAATAGCTTTTTAACTCTCTCTGACTTCAGTATTGACATTTTCTAACTGATTCTTCACAGTGCACTCAGAAGCACCTATTCTAAAGGCTAATCCCATCATTACAATTCCTCTCTCCTGGTCCACAGGCCCTCTGCCACCCAGCCCCTGCCCACTTCTTGGCTTTCCCTGGCCCTGCATGTCTCTAGTACTAGACCAGGAACGCAGACTTGGTATCCATTGGTGATGGTGATAAGGAAATAGGCTGGGGTAAGAGAAAGGTAGAAAGGTTGGAACTGAAATAAACTGGAAGTACATAATTAAAGGGGCAGCTTGGAATGCTGGTCACTACTCAATAGAAAATGGAAACCAGGATTTTTATGTAAAATCCCCTGATTTATAAAACTCAGCTCGAACAGCTTAAGAACATTGTGTAGGCTAAATGAAACACATCTGTGGGCTGGATCTGACTCCTGACAACCAGTTTGTGACCTCTGCATTGGACTGAATGCAGCGTGTCTCCTGGACATGAAGTTGTCTTATTTACCTTTATATTCCTCAAACATGATACATTGCAGGTTCTACGAAAATGTGTACTGAATAACAACAGTCTGGCACAGCTAAATTTTATATAGGCAAAAACTGGTATCAATGATACCTACCACTTAATCAGCCCTTATCGCATGCCAAGCACTATGCTAAGAGTTTCATATATAAAATCATACTTGACCCTCACAAAGAAGTGAGCATCATCCTCTCCCATTTTTGGATGAAAAAAGATGGACAGAAAGGATAAGCCACTTTCCCAGGTCAGAGCTAATGAGAGGCAGAGGCAGGATCTAAGATTGTTCAGACTTCAGATCCCATGATTTGTATCTGACATGCCAACCTGTTTCATCTGGGAAAGCAAGTACTACCAGTCCATTTGGAGATACATGTATTATTTATAATAATAATAATTTTTCAATAAGTGTGTTGGAAAATTTTATATAGATCAAGCATATCAAGGTAGAAAGTAAAAAGTGCTCCTAAAATGTTGGTATTCTAGCTGGTGGGGACTCTGAAATGGTAAAATGCTCTGTCAGCTACAGTGTGAATTTCCATGTCACAGCACATTTAGGTTAGTGATAATTCCAGAAACAACTCATGCTACCCCATAAATTCTAAAATCTCTGCAAAGAAACTACAGGTTGAATGCCACCCAGAGCTGACTGGAACACTCTCATTCGTCTACTTTTGCCCTAAGGGTCAGAAATCATATTTCACAATGAAATATAATTTACAATAGTAAAAACAAATACCACCAACAGTTTGAAAAATCAAAACACTTTGAAAATTTTTGAAAAATCTAAAATGTTATTGAGGCTTCTGTACATGAACCAGGTCTGTAATGACAAGTGTCCTTTGACACAAAGACTTCGCTGTTGCTGTGCAGCTTTACAACTGGGGAAAGAAGCTGGCACATCTGTTCTGGGCATTTCTAGCAGGGTTATTTTGGCTGTCAGCCAAACTCTGGGATAATGCTTGTTCTGAAGACCCGGATGGTGTAACAATTGCTGTTTAAATAGCTCTAAAACTGCATTCAGAGTAAAGCTTTAAAGAACACATACAGAAGGTTTGCATACTGGGGGCAAGAAAGGTAAATTCTTTTACAGGTAACTCTCTGTGAAACCTACCCAGAAAACATATACATTGCCTCACTGAAGAGTCAAGCGCGTTTATATGATTTTTGCCAAAGACAAAATATGAGAATATATACTGTTGCCACCATCTCTTGTGGAGTGCCATTACTACAATGAATTCCCAACTAGTCAGCATCCCCTCTGGCCCTGTCTACTCTGACCACCACACGGCAGTCACCCCTCCAGCCTTCCACGGCTTCCCCTGCTGTCAGCACAGAGCGCACCTCCTCAGCATGACCTGGCTCATGCTGACCACTCCAGCTTTGCTTCCATCTCACCAGTTCTGGCAACCATGAACTTTTGGTTCACCAGACTCCCTGAAGCTCTAAATTTGCCTAAAACTCTCTTTTGTTTCTTTGCCTCATTCCCAATTATAGCCAGTTTCTTCAAATCTCAGCTCAACTGTTCCCAGGTGAGCCCTCCCTGACAAGGTCAAATCCTCTATTACGTGCTCTCTTAGCACCAAGCACATCTAGTTCTTAGCTTTGATCAAAGTTGAGATTTCAATCTATTTGTGACCTTATTTGAATAACATCTCTCGCCATGAAGACTGTGAGCAACACAATAGACTGTCTGTTTACTTTCAGTAGCATCTTCCCAGGATCTAATTTAGGGCATAGTAACAAGCAGAAAGCAAGAATTTATAAGATAAAGTTAGGCTTTAATTTTGATGGACAAACAAATTGGGCTTTTCTTTTTTTACTAGAGTGCAATACTGAACGCTTGCAAAATATTACAAAATGTGGAGAGACTATGTGAGGTGACCTCAGTCTTTCTGATTTGATTTCAGTTTGTGGATTATCTATATTCATTCTTCCCTTCCTCCTGGGTGATTTGTTTTTTTTAACATCTTTATTGAGACATAATTAACATACTATAAAATTCACCCATCTATAGTGTACAACCCTATAGTTTTATTATATTGAGAGTTGTGCAAACATCATCACAATTTAAGTTTAAAACATTTTCATAACCTCAAAAAGAAACCCCATACCTCATTCCCTTCCCAGTCACAGGCAACCACTAATTTAATTTCTGTCTGTATAGATTTGCCTATTTTGGATATTACATATAAATAGAATCTTACAATATGTGGTTGTAGCATCATGTATCAGTACTTCATTATTTTTTATTGCTAAATAATATTCCATTGCATGCATAAACCACATTTTATTTATCCATTCATCACTTGATAGACACTTGGGTTGCTTCCACTTTTTTGGCTATTATGAATAATGCTGCTATGAACATTTGTGTATAAGTTTTTGTGTGGATATGTTTTCATTTCTCTTGAGTATATACCTAGGAGTGAAACTGGGTCACATGGTAATAAGTTTAATATTTTAAAGAACTGCAAACTGTTTTCCAAACCATCTGTACCACTTCACATCCCCATCAGCAATGTATGAGAGTTCTAACTCATCCACATCCGGTCAGTTCCTTTTATTACCTGCCTTTTTTATTATAGCCATCCTCGTGGGCATGAAGTGGCACTTCACTGTGGTTTTGATGTGCATTTCTTTAATGGTAAAGATGTTGAGCATCTTGTGATATGCTTATTGGCCATTTGTATGTTGTCTTTGGAGAAATGCTCATTCAGATCCTTGCCCATTTTTTACTTGGGTTATTTATCTTTTGTTATTTTGTTGTAAGCTAGTTGCTTTTAAATTATTTTACTGACTATTAGTAACTATAACAGCATAGAGAAGGAGATGGACAAGAACAAAATAAAAGGCTTTGGCTTTATATCAAAGAAAATTATGGAATCAGACAGGGTTAGAATCCAAAGGCAGTATGAAGGGCTGAGGTTAGCTCCTTATAAGAAGAAAGCAGAACTGTCTCTTCCTTTTTCTCTCTCACCCCTTCCTTCCCACCTAACTGCTAAACTTCCAAAGACAGCAGTCTGATGTGGGCACTTGTCCTTGAACATCTGACACCCTTCAAGAAGCTCTGACAATTTTGCACATCACTGAATCTCCTGCATGTAACACTGTCTGACACATGAGATACTCAATATTTGTTGTCTGAACACACAGATCACGTGGTATTTCTTCTATTTTAAGAAAGGCTATCTATGTGAACTACATAGTATAGAGAAGATGGACTTTAGAGGCAAAGAGAACTGGGTTTGAGTCCTAGCCATGCCACTTACCAGCAATGGGATCTTAGGAATGAACCTGTCATCTCCTAGTTTCAGTGCCTTATCCGTAAGGTAGGGTTAATAATATGTGCAACACTGGGTTAGATAAGATAATCCAGATTTATTTACCTAGGAGTATAAATAATAATTTCGTTGATATGAAAATGCCTGGGACAGATTAGCTTCTTAAAAAATTTTAGTTTCCTTCATTTTATGAAACGTTTGTTTGATACATCACTTACCAATGTAAAAGGTATAAAAGGTAAATTTCAGCATATTTAACTATCTGTTTATATGCTACAATTTTCTATGTTAGAGTTCAAGATTTAGACAAAGGGGGAGTACAAATAATAAAGTGTAGATCCCAGTGTCTACAATAACAAAGTGTAGATCCCAGTGTGATTTTCTTGCTATTGCCTCTGAGAGGCAGCACTGCATAGGTTTAGGGTGCAGCCTCCAATCTGGATCCAGGCTTCACTGGGTAATTTCAGCAACTTATTTAATGTTTCACTACCTTAGTTCCCTCATCTCTTACACGGAGATGACACTGCCACCAGCCTCATAGGATTGTTATGTGAATGAGTTAGCATGTGTTAGTAGCTTAGAATAATGCCCGGCACATACACATTCAATAAATGTTGTCTATTATGACCAACTGTGATGGTTAACTTTAGGTGTCAACTTGACTAGATTAAGGGATACCTAGTTATCTGGCAAAGCATTATTTCTTGCTGTGTCTGTGAGAGTGTTTCGAAAAGAGACTGGCATTTAAATCAGCAGACTGAGTAAGGAAGATCCATCCTCACCCAATGTAGGTGGGCACCATCCAATTGGCAAAGGGCCCAAAAAGAACAGAAAGGCAAAGGAAAGGTGAATTCTCTCTTTTCTGGAACTGGGACACCAACTTCTCCTGCCCTTGGACATCAAAACTCCAGGTTCTCCAGCCTTTGGACTTGGATGGAGTCATGCTGCTGGTTTCTCTGGTTCTCCAGCCTGTAGAAGGCCTATCGTGGGACTTCCCAGCCTCCATAATCACATGAGCAAATTCCCTTAATAAATCCCCTGTCATATATCTATATATCCTACTGGTCTGACTCTCTCGAGAACCATAACACATCAGCAATTGCATTTCTTCAGGTTGAAAAATTCCACAGTTCAATTTTCCAATTTATCTTAATCTTCACTCAGAATAACTAATCCTTATATGGCTAACCCTTAATGCTGTAATCAGAATTACATGATTAACATCATTAACAACAACAACTCACTCTTTTCTTTTTTTTTTTTTTAAGATGACTGGTAAGGGTATCTTAACCTTTTTTTTTTTTTTAAGATGACTGGTAAGGGTATCTTAACCCTTGACTTGGTGTTATCAGCACCACACTCTCCCAAGTGAGCCACGGGCCGGCCCTTCTTTTGTATTTTTGTTGTTTTTGCTGCTCTTAAACAATGATTACAGTGTACCTTGGCACGGTTCTACGTACTAATTTATAATTATTAAGTCCTTTAATTCTTACTACAACGCTTTGTTTCTTTTGCCCATTTTACAGACGCAGAAACTGAGGCATAGACAGGTTAAGTCATTTCCCTACGGTTGTACTGTTAGTAAATGGTAAAAACAGGATTTGAATCCAAGTTATCTGGCTCCAGTGTTTACACTTTTAATAATTTAGTTATACTGCTTCAAAAGTATATTATATGAACACAGATATTCCAAACA